>NW_026095935.1:0-7924 GCF_023614345.1 Adelges cooleyi | reverse complement strand
CGCATTACTAGTTCATAAAGCATTTTCGTTTCTATATATTCTCTTTCATTAGCAAAAGGTGCTTGTCGACAATAATATTATTCACAATTACATAATATTACTCACAAAATGCATCTTTGACAATGTCATTAGACGATTCTCATACCCATTATTCATCGAAAAACTAAAAATCATCTTATAAATCCAATATTTTTCTTCTCTTTTCGACTATTTTTTTTTTTTCTCTCTTTTCAGATTATTTACAATTTTTTATGGTGCGCAGGCACAGAAAAATTATACAGTACAGGAACTATCCCAACCTTCGGGTATATTCTTTGAAAATCGAGGCACAGTTAGAGTTATCACTTCTACATGGACGCTAGCAGCTTATTTTAGTACAATTTCATTTCAGCAGGATGCTATTACGCTTAACCATACGGTTCAAAAATCCCAAACTTTGTGTGAGCATGGCAACCTTAACACTCATCTTTCTCAAGATGTTAAAGACGCTTGTTGGACCTTTGTTAGTTCTTTAAAGGCTATGGTTAATGATGCCATAGAAAAAACGCTCGTTACTATTAGACTCTATCGGTCACCAAACGCGTGATAAAAGATCAGCTCCTTTCGAAATGGTAGGTCAAATAGCACATAATTTATTTGGGGTTTGTGACGAAAATTGTGTACGTAAGTACAATTTCTATATATCTACACTAGAAAACCAAAATATAAATACCTTAAAGCTTGTTAATAAACAAACTAAAATTATTAAATTATTACAAAAAGAACATACATTTCTTAATTCTTCTATTTCTTTTTTGTCAACTTCAATGTCTAATATGAGTAAGGAAATGTCAGAATATTCTTTTGCTAACATTATGGGAGACCATAATACGCACGTCAAATTAATTCTTGGTGCATACATGCACAACACAACTATCTTAGCAGACGTATTAAATTACGCTTCGACAGGACATATTCATCCATATGTATTAAATAAACAAGAATTTATTAACAATCTAAGAGACATCAAGGTTTCTCTTCCATCAGGGACAGACTTACCTGTCAGTATTAGTGATCAAAATTTAGCCGAACTTATACAATTATCAGACTTGAGTATATTTGCTACTAATAACAGTATTGTATTTTTAATTAAACTACCGTTAGTTTATCAAACTCATTTAACATTGTATTCAGTTCTCGCTAAACCTGTTAAAATGTATAATAATAACATATATGTTTATGTTAAACCTGCTTCCCAATATTTAGCTATAAGCAGATCGCATGAATATTATACTAGTTACTCCGAGTTGGACCTATTAAGATGTAAGATATCCACTTCTTTTTTGCTATGTCCAGAAATCCAAACACTACATCCTACAAATTTAAAACCTACTTGTGAGATCACATTATTCCAAAATCCACGATATTTCCCTTCTAATTGTCATATCCAATACTTAAATTTATCTTATTCTATTTTTCACAAATTACATACTAAAACCAGTGGTTATTTGTTACTCCGTTCGATGTTCTTTACATTACTTGCGATGACATCACTGAACGTATTACAGCCACTATCGAAGGGGTAGGACTATTATCTCTTAATGAGACTTGCACAGCGTACGGTCAAAATGATATCCTCCTTCCTACTCCTATCTCTCATGAACATTATATTGATGTAATTCCCCTTACAAATATTGTACCTCTTACCGACAACTCATTAATTAATTACCCTATTACAGTAATTTCTGATTATATATCTATTCATAATCTTAACGATTTATTAAAACTAAAATCTAATTATATACAGCCAGAGCACGTTCAATCGTACTCTCTTTTTATTACAGTTCTTATTATATTATTAATTGGTAACTTAATTTTCTTTCTTATTTTTACTACTGTCAAATTACTCAATAATAAAACACCCACAATCGAAGGAACAGCAGAAGAATTAACTGAACTTCATAATAATACAAATAATTGTAATGATACAACTATTGTTTTAGATCCCAACCCTTCTGTAACAAATGTAGTTAATACAAGTCACTTTGACATACCTCATTCTAGTACTATGTACTCGGTATATCCAAGACTTTAATTTTTTATGTATTTGTTCTGTTTAATTGGTATTAGCTATTGTTTATATATATATACTTATGTATAGGTGATGGATGTTATTTTAGATTAGTATTGTTTACTATTGTCTATCTTTGTATTATTGTATTACTATTATTGTAATTCTCTGTTTATTTTGTTTAATTTTTTTTTTGGGGAAAACCCATTGTTTTCAATGTATTTTCCATTTTGTGGTGGGGGTGTAGTAAGCACACGCTTACTTATTACTTATTATTTATTATTTATTACTTATTACTTATTACTTATTATATTATTATATTATTATATATTTACGTACTTATCATGTACGTCACTATGACGTACATCTTTCAGGTCTTATATTACTTCCTTGACTAGCTATTTTGCAATCTGAGTAATTAACAACTTTGTTATTTGTTGTTAATACTAGTTTCTCTTGTTCTAAACCTAGTTTATGTTGTTTGTTACAATTTACTAATTTACATATTACTATTTAAGCTTATCTATTTCTCTGTACAATTGTCAGTCTTCAGCCAGTCAGTTATAACGTATTTTATTCAGTGCTTATTAAACAATTAAACTTATTTTCCAAAAGTGTTTTTATTTATAAAAGTCTACGTTTGTTCTCATATACTTTATGTATGTAAAACCCCTTTCCGGGCTTACTACATAACTGCGTTACTATTAAAAAGAAAATAGTTATAAACCTTGATTCATTGATAACTGATTTAAATGAAAATATCAAAAATATTGAATATGTTATAAAACTAATTCAATTATTATCAAGACATTATTTAAATATATTTATAGTTATTAGACAATAGCAGTATTGTTAACCCTTCACGGCATAATGTCCCATATATGGAACAATAATTGTATTTATTGTTTATATCTGCTTATGCTATACATCTTTGTATGCACAATGTTCCATAATGTTCCAAATTCTTTAATTAGCGTTTTCCATAAAACCAAAACTCAAAAAAAATTTTTTAATTTTTTTATGTAGTATTATACATTATTAAACTTACTAAGGCTAATTTATTATTTATTTGTAGAATCTATAATTATTAACTGTATTATACTCTGCATATAAATATAGATAACGGTGTCTGGACTTATAACACAATTTATATTGAACACATTATTGTATACTCAAACAAAGAGAGTATTCAATATGTTAAACATCCTTCATTTGAACGCATTATATAAAATCACTTAATACAGTACACACATACAAATCACTCGATATCGAGAGTAAACGTGTCTATGAGAACAGTTTTAGAAAAAATACATTTGGTTTACTTTTACTTTATTGTGTCAAAAACTACATCTAAAAACAAATGCATTTCTATATAATAAAATTATAAAAAAATATATACAATATACTAAATAAGCTTTGAATCTTTTATCATAATTAAATATTATTTAATATAAAATTATCAATAAAGTAAGTGGTTAATAAAACATGTTTTCAGTTGTAAAATAACACAAACAAAAATGTTTTGAAAAATAATTTTACCTTATTGAAATTATTATGAGAGAAAATTAGTGAATCACACTGTATAATTAAGCTAACCAAGAAAAAACAACTTTTATTTCTAAAAAACAATATAGACTTCCTGTCTAACAGGCTACTTATAGTAACACAGTATACATTTCAGACCAATTTTATAATTTATAAAGTTTGATAAGTCATTTTAAATAAACAATAAATAGTAATAATAGAAATAATAAATGTAATAGTTTGACACATAAAATAATCTGGTAAATAGTATAAAATATGTAGAAATATTCAATTGTTTAATACATAATATATTAATCAGTGAATTGACATTGATTAAAATAAAAAAAAAATTTATGATACGATAATATTGTCACTATCACCGTGATAAACTACAAAATAGTAAATATCTGTAATCACTTAATTTTACATTTGTTGTAAAACAATTAAAATATGGATATTGGATGTTATAAATTGAAATTTTATTCTGTAGTTTAAACTTTTGTAATGTTTTTTACTTATGTTAAAATATATTATCTTTAATTATCTTTATTGCTCTTATATACTTTGTACACGATGTAAACATTTAAATTTAAAAAAAGAACTTTTTTTTTAAATTAATATTATATTTAAAATTTATAATTATGGTTTAAAAATAGTATTTGGTTGACTTTAGTTGGTTTTAAGCGGTTACGGCGCTCATTAAACACATATCCTGCCTTCGAAAAAACTCTTTCGCATGGTACCGATGTCGCCATTGCACAACACTTTTCTCGGGCCAAAATTCGTAAATGTGGGTAGTTGTACCCATGCTCTTTCCACCAAGCCAAGGGATCACCAGTTCTAATTAAAAAATCTTCTTTTAAATATCTATTAACCTCAATTACGCCTTTGGATGTATTTGTCCCTTGGGGTGTAACATTTGATCTAATTATGTCAAAACTATTCCAAATACTAAACTCATCACTTTCTATCTCCTCATTGCAGCTAGTTGTTGTCATATTATCTTGTAGTGTTTTAACTTTGTCTGCTGTAGCACTTATTATTCTATTTTTCGTAAGAGTGGCAACTTTCTCACTTAAGGGTAACTGTTTAAACCTAGGATCTAAAAATGTACAATTGGTAAGAGTGTTAATATTTTGGAGAAACGTTGGAGAAACGTTTGTCTAGTCCTTTTTTCAACTCTACAATAACTTTTGTAATATTAATATCATAATTTTTCATATACATCTTTTCAGTTATTGCCTTTAGACTATTAGCCATTACAATAGCCAGAGAAGCACTCATATAGTTCTCTCCACTCACTGCTTTAGTAACTTCTTCAAATGGCTTTAAAATAAGACAAAGTTCCTTACATATTTTCCAATCATTTGGTAACAAAGCGGGCAAATTAATATCGAGAATAGCAACTGTTGCTTTTAACGCATTTTCCAATTCTAAGAAACGACTTAACATATAATAGGTAGAATTCCACCGTGTGGCTACATCTTGCAATTTTTTTTTTGGTGTAGCTCCCAAATTTCTTTGATATTTATCAAGTTCATGGGAGGCATTCGCACTTCTTTTGAAATGCCCCACCAATGATTTAATTTTAATTATTATATTTGTTATTTCAGTTATTTTTAACGATTCTTGGACTATTAAATTTAGTGAATGGGCAAAACATCCAAAATGCTTTAAATTCAAACTATTTATTGCTCCTTTAATATTATAGGCATTGTCAGATACAATTAATACAATTTTGTCATTTAGCTCCCAGTCAGTTATAATTGTCTGCATTTCTATACTCAAATTTGAACTAGTATGTGTCTCTTCAAAAGGAGAACATTGCAACAAAACCGAATTTAAACTAAAGTTGCTATCTAAATAATGGGCCGTTAACGCTAAGAAGCTTTGATTGTTAATGGAAGTCCAACAATCTGTTGTTAAACGTATAGATAATGCTTCTGCTTTCATTTTAATTTTCATATCAGATACACATTTCTCATACAAAAAAGGTGGTGAGGTATTTGATAAAGTCTTTCGACTTGGCCGGTGTATGATGGATTTAATAATTTAATAAAATTCTTGAACCCTGTGTCTTCTACCATACTAAATGGTCTACAGTCTATATAAAATTATTTTAATAAACCATCGTCTAAAGTTTTTTTACCGCTTGCAGATATTTTCTTTGGGACATAAGTGTGCAAAGAAAGTTGGTTTCTAGCCTTTCTTTTAGCTACATACCTTTTTTTAATTGTAGGTGTATCTTCATTAGCCAATGGATCGTCCGCATTTTCTTCCATACGACAACTACTAGTAGAGGCAACATCCATGCGACAACCACTTGTAGAGGCAACAACAGGTGGTTGTTGTACCTAAAGTTAAATGAGCCATGATATTATGTACATATAATAAATATATACTAATAATTAAAAATAAAATAGATAAGTATTCATTGTCAAATACTAAACTAAAAATAGTATGATAAAATATAATACAATTTTTAAGTTGTAAATACTATTGGTAGTACACTGATAATTATTTAAAATAAACTATAGAAAACTCTAAATTCAAGTAAAATAAACTTGTCTGAGCTTACTTGTGGTAACTCAAATGTAGAGGGTATTCCTAAATTAACCAATGGATGCCTCCTTTCCATATGTTTTTTTAAATTAGACATGGTAGTTTTATGTGAAATTTTTACATGACATGCATCGCATTTGGCATGATTTGAGTCAATATAAGTAAAAAACTGCCATAGTTCACTAGTTCGTTTTCTCGAGTCACTCATGATAAAATTCAGTTATAACTTAAGTAGAACTATCTTTATTTTAATATTACACAGACGACAAAACTTATGAATTATAATTAAGATAGTTTTTTTTACGATTTACACTAGCTGTTAAAGAAATCAATGTGAATATTTAGAAGGCATAAGACGATAAGGGTGAAAATATTGGCAAAATCACTCGAGGGGAAGTCACGTGACCACAATCACGTGTATGTAAAAAAAAAAGTAAAAATAGAATACTTTTTAGATTTTCCATATCATGGCAGAAAAAACCAAAAGCCTTATTTTAAACTAATTGCAATAGTGAAAAATCTGAAAATACCACCATGTTAAAATTTACGTACTATAATACCTTACTTAGGCCATTATTTAGATTTTCTGAAATTTATTAACTTTTTTTAAAAAAAAAAAAGTTTATTTTACTTGACTATAGAGTTTTATACAATTATAACAATAATAATTATAATAACTATTAGTGTACCTACTACCAATAGTATTTACAGCTTAAAAATTTTAGTATATTTTATTATACTATTTTTAGTTAAATATTTGTCAATGAATACATACTATATTATTTGTAGTTATTTAATACATATATATATATATGTACATAATATCTTGGCTTATTTAATGTTAGGTACCTACCTGAAACAACATATGGTTGTTGTTTCATAAGTTTGTGCTTCTACAAGTAGTTGTCGTTTAGCATATAATGTGGAAGGTCCATCGCCTAATGATTAATATCTACTTACACTTAAAAAAACTCATGCTGCTAAATGAAAAGCTAGAAACCAATACTTATCAAATACTTCTTTGCCTGTTTTATATGAAAAATGTGCACCTAAATTATATGAAGATACATATAAAAGTAGATTCATTATCCTTAAGTTAAATGACAGATTGTGGAACTTTAATCAATCTTCAAAGCTGATTTTGTTTAAAATATATTTTGTTACTATGTACGTCATTTGAAGAAAAACATACTAGTTTAAATCTGAGTCAAGAAATACAGACTATTATAAGTGTCCGAGAGCTAGATAATACAATTTTACTAATGGTATCTGATAATACCTCCGTATAAAAGGAGCGTTGAATAATTAAAATATTAAGCATTCTGGATGTTTTGCCCATTCGCTCAATTTAATTGTCCAAGAATCGTTAAAAAGTAACTGAAATAACAAATATAATTAATAAAATTAAATCATTGGTGGAGCATTTCAAAAGAAGTTCAAATGCCTCCCATAAACTTGATAAATATCAACGAAATTTGCGAGCTACACCAAAAAAAAATATTGCAAGATGTAGCCACACGGTGGAATTCTACCTATTATATGTTAAGTCGTTTCATAGAATTGGAAAATGCGTTAAAAGCAACAGTTGCTATACTCGATATTAATTTGCCTACTTTATTACCAAATGATTGGAAAATTTGTAAGGAACTTTGTCTTATATTAAAGTCGTTTGAGGAAGTTACTAAAGCAGTGAGTGGAGAGATATACATGAGTGATTCTTTGGTAATTATTACGGGCAATAGCTTAAAGGCAGTGACAGATAAAATGTATGTAAAAGATCATGTTACT
>NW_026095934.1:0-27225 GCF_023614345.1 Adelges cooleyi | reverse complement strand
AATATTTCAAAAGTTATTTTACAACTGAAAAATGGACTCGTCAAACGTTTCTCCAACTTGGAAAACAGTAATTTAAGAATAGTACATTTTTAGAACCAAGATTTAAATAGTTACCATTAACCTAAAAAATTCCGCTTAAACAAAATCTGAAATTATAAATGCTACAGTAGACATAGTAAATTAGATCAAATGTTATTATGCATAAGGAACAAATACCTATATCTAAAGGTATTATTTAAGAGTATGTTATACACCTAATTGTACAGCGTTAAATATACCTACGCAAAATGCGATTCACTCGCTCTGTGAAGCTGTATTTCATAGCAAAAATACTGATAACAAAAATGAAAAATGAAGAGAATTTGGAGACAATATCATACCTATTCTTTTTTTGATAAACCAAATATTTAACATTTAAAATCATTATTTTTTTACTTTCAAAAAAACTAGGTATTGACAATTAATACCTTTTTTTATGTTGTTATTTTCAAAATCGGACATGGCATTGTCTCTGAAATTTTGATATCTTTCGATTTTATAATAGGTGTTTTTGCTCTAAAACCACTATGAACTGAGTAAAGCGTATTTTGCGTAGTTATGTTTCAATTAATTTTTTTTTAAATCCCTGTCAAGGATGCTGCTGTGGTAATTCAAAAACACAGTCCTAATTACTGAACAAATACTAACACTTCAGTTTTATGTTAAAATTAGGATTTTCCAAAAAAATGTCTATAACATAACGCCTTAATAAATAGGGGAAATAACGTCTTCTTAAGTCAATAGATATCTAGAAATAGATTTATTATCAAGAGTAGGTAATCCTTTAGCTTGGTGGAAGTAATATTGGTTCAATTTACCACATTTAGTATTTACGTGTCTCAAAAAACGTATTATCAATAGGACCCTTTGATGATGAAATCAAATATGTCAGCGTAACGCTTAGCAATTAGCAATAATAAAGTATACTGTAGGTATATTATATGTACACAGTAAAATATACAGTAATAGTAAAATTGATATCCCGTTACGCGGCAATTTTTTTTCTGAAGATAACGATTCGAGACAGTTTAATTCTCTATATATTAAACTATGTTAAGTTACTTTTGGCCAGATAATAAACACTATAATTTTAGTCAGAAACATGATTGTACATAATTTTTTAATCTCCTTGGCTTATGCTGTAACTGGAAGCTCCATGTAATTTTTTTTTTTTTATTTATAATTCTACAACTAATCTATATTTATTCGGTACTTCAACGGGACATGAAAATGCTCTTTCGTGGTTGCAGACTCGGCTGAAAAACTTTTTTATAATCAGAATTCACAATTCCATTTCAGCTCTAGCCTCTGTGAGTTAAATTAATTTTTTGTTTTCATTATTTTTCTGTATCATTTTAACAATTAATTTTTATAATAATGAGCACATTAAGAGGAAATATAAGTGTGTATTTTTTAACTGCGGGAAAAAAAAGAGAAGACCCAGCTCTCAAATCACACCGTTTCCCGAAGGATGGCCGTTCAAGGCAATGGGTATTGAGCTCAAGTACGTACAATTAAAATCATCTATACAAATTTAACTAACGT
Source organism: Adelges cooleyi (assembly GCF_023614345.1). Taxonomy (NCBI): domain Eukaryota; kingdom Metazoa; phylum Arthropoda; class Insecta; order Hemiptera; family Adelgidae; genus Adelges; species Adelges cooleyi. The sequence goes on along the minus strand of NW_026095934.1, from coordinate 25,641 downwards.
CCGTAGGAGACGCGGATATGCGGGGCCCGGGGCCCTAAAAACATTTTTTAGTGAAGTCAAACAAAATTGACCCAAAAAACCCGAATTTAGATTTTTTTTTTTTCAATCGATTTGTTTTTTAATGCTAAAAACGATAGCACAAAATTTGCGGAAAAGCTTAGTTTTGAAGTTACAGCTACTTGAACTTAGAAATTAAAATTAACCGCTCTATATTTTAATAATATTTAATAAATAGAAACATGTAATAGCAAAAAATTAAAACATTGAAAGACATTTTGACTAGTTCAAAACAAAACTAAGTAATTGGCTACCTAATATTTAAGCAAACACTTGGAACGACTATAATGGTTTTTTAATTAAAATAAATTTGATAATCGACCATAAAGTTTTAATTTATCAGTTAATTTTTTTTGCTTTGGTGTATATTTTATTTATAAAAATTGTTTATAATAAACTAATTGGTTATTATAGGAACCCACAAAATTGAACGAGGGAGGAAGTAGGGATTGTCTGGTCCCTGGCAGCGACGGCGGTGGTGCCATTAGACGTGATCGAGGACGTAGGTATTACAGTCGGCCTAACCCGTGCACAGCCGCCTTTAATGGATCCACATTTAACGGCCAGGTGGTTGTGTACTCTGGGCTGGTGATAAGGCCTTCGTCCTCGTCGCGGCGCAACCGTCGAGGTATCCAGAAAACCCCACGTAGTAAACATAAGTGACATTTATAAATATTAGAAACATTTTCTTTTCTACATTTAATTTGATTGATGTTTTAAACTGTTACCAGTGTGGGGTCGATGGCCACCTCGCCAGGAACTGCTCGGCATCAGGTCCGTTGGCAACTCATTGTGGCAGTCCATGATTTAGTACATGTTTTGCGATGACTCGTTCTGTGCCGGATTGCCCTGCACCGACGTGGGGTCCGGTGTTCAGACAATGGGAAATACGACGCTATAGAAATCACAATAAAGATTATTATAGCTTATGCACACTGCTCAATTTGTATTAATTGTCCCGGTCTGGAAACGAGGTCAAACGGATATACCAACAAAGGGAACCCGTTGATAAATTAAAGGGTCGATGAATACTAGCGTTTCTCGCGGGAGGATTAATAAACGGCAATAATTGCCGGGACAACTTTGCCTGCCAAACAATTATTACTAGAGGGGTCGGCTGAGGTTTGTGTCACACACCAGCTCTGGCAATCGTCATTCGATCACGAAGGCTTTATTCGTTCGGTCGCGAATTTCTTTTGCACACTTTTAGTGAATTTCCCATCATAAAAACGGTTTCGTTTGTGTGTATTCGACAACGTCGCCATGTTCAAAATCTATATTGTCTTATCGGTTGCACTGCTATCGCTTTGGTTGGACATTGGTACCGCCACGGGTGGATCTGGGCTTCAACACGAATATACTCACGACGACCATGTTTATGCCGTGTTATCAGCAAACGTTGTCAACTTTACCATCGTCGATAACAACCAATACGTCGAAATTACATTGTTAGTAGAAGGCGTAGGTCTCACGAAAGATGTAATGGTGCGTACGACTTCAGCTTTTAAGGGGCGTGGATCATTATGCTTCACAGATCAACAATATAAGTATGCCGACTCCGAGAGAAACTCGTTTGAAATAGTAAGTCTGACATTTATGTTTTCAATACTTCGAATATGATTAATATCGGCTTGTACATTTTTTAAATACCATCGTACCCGTGGAGCATTACTTTAAACAAAACAATTACAGTTAGTTTAATACTGATATATTCTGTTCGTTCATATAGATATAAAAACGTGTCATAATATTTTTTAGTCAGTAGTTTCGTTAGGTCTAGTTTAGATGACAGTTGTATTGATAAAATACGTTGGTATACGCTTTAAACACTTGGTCGTACTGTTAAACGTAAAAATGCTGTGCTTGTGCGTTACGTTTTATTTTTCAATATGAATTTCGATAGATTTAGTTATCTCAATATGTAGTTAAAAAAAAAAAATCAAAAATTAATTCTAAAAAGTCGCTAAAAGTCAAAAACATTTTTTATAATTCATATTATATTATGTAGGATTATAATTGACGTCTTATTGTTAAAAAAGAAAATATAACATTTGTATATGATATTAGGCCCTCAGATCTCGTCAGTTGCCTTTGCCCTATCATTTATCAATATATATATATATATATGAATATTAATTGTAATACCTTTAATGATTTTTAGTTGCAAGCAAATGGTACACGAATGTATTTAACCAACAAGTTGAAGATCGATGAAAATATCGTGGAAGGAAAGTTGTTCCTGTGCCTTAACAGACCACGGTTATCGACCAGAAATTCGTCACATGGTCGTTGGGTACATCAGGGTGATTTTGGTTGGATCGTCTGGCCTGTACCACCGATGTATCTGTTTCGTAGATATGCATATAAAGTGTGAGTATGTTATAGATAAACTTTACATATCGTTAGTAGTATTTCACTAATGAGTGAAATAGTAACGCATTAAGTTACTTAAGGAATATTAAATAATTACCATGTTCAAATAATATCTTCCTGTTTTGGTGATAATTATTTGTTGATCAAGAAAAATTTAACTTTCCGTAAAGATAATTGCGAAAAATCCGTGACTTCGATTCCACAATGCTGGCTATTTTATTATTTCAATTTATATTGAAAATTGACGATTATTTATTAGACAATTTTTTATTTTAATTGTCATTTCCATACCTGTTATTTAAGCTAATCCCCTAGGATTGAACCTGGGCAATTTTTATTTAAATAACAAGTTGTTTGAAATTATTACTTGAACATCTATTTGTTAATATAATGCTCAGGTTCGACTACAATATTCGTGCGCCGATGGTAATCACTAATCTTGATTAAATAATTGTCGGTTTACAGCACCGAACCTGCAAGTGAATCGAACTCATTTGAGACAACAACAAGCGACTATGGAAAAAAATACAAACATCGCGGTAACAAGTTACATTTTTTAAATGACACGGCTTGGTCCTATACAAAAATGAACCGGACGAACACTTTAGTCACCGGTAATGGCCTCAGGTGCAAATTCCTCGTCAAAGCCGTTAAAAAGGTATACTTTTTTTTACGCTCGAGTCTCGTTCTGTCAAACATCAGAAAACTATCAGATTCTATAAATTATATAAACTCATATATGTTTTTTACAATCACCTTTTTTCAGCCAAACTTATTGGACGACTACAGCAAGTCGGAACCCTCAAACCTTCAGCGTGAAACAGTTTATTTATGTGAGCACTAGTCTGCCGTAGCGGATAAATACAGAAAAAGCAATAATAGATGTAAGTAAAGGTTTTAGGTTTTCTTTTCGTTTTAGCTGTAACTGTCCATTTTATTTGACGTTTTACAATTATTTCCCTATCCTTAAGTTCTTCAGGCGGTTAACTACTTCAAAATCATTTGTGAATTAAAAAAAAAAATTAACGAATTTTAGTAATTATTTAAAATTGTAAACATTTTAAAAATCAAAATAGAAGAAGAAAAGGGGGTTTAAAAATACCGTTTATGCACCTTTATTTTATACAGCTGATTAATAATATAGCTTCGTGATGACACTTCATCTTTCGGTTATTTACTGAACAATTTTTGTTTTTTTTTTTTCAGAACGCCGAAAAAATTGAGTAATGCTAATTATGCCTGTACTCGAATTGCACCCAAATTTAGTTGTTTGAGAGGGTACCTGAAGTCGCACATATCACCTAAATTTTTTTTAGAAATTATATTCACTATTAAACTATATGCACGAGTCTTTTGCACTCATTCAAAAAATCAATTTTATTATAATTTTATCGAATTATAAATATAAAGTTATTATACTCATTCGGTGTGTTATGTCAAAAATATATATTGAGTAAAAATAATATGTCTTATAATTGTATTTAATTAACTAATCTAATTAAAATAGAAAATTATAAAACAGATTCACATTAAATATTTTTAAAGATTGCAAAATTCACAAGGATACTATAACAATTGAGACAAATTGTTTGTAAAGACGATCCAGGTGATTAAACCAAATATTTACTTCTTTTACATGTTTATTAAAGAATAGATAACATTAAGTAGGTGTTATTGTTTTTTAAATTAATCAAGTAAGGATAACCAGAACATGTTTCGAAACAATCGTCATTAAATATTTCAAACAGGTTCTGTATTTTAAATAAAAGTATTTGGTATTCGGTTTCTAAAATAATATTCACAAACGATATTGAAATTTACTCAATCAATGTTAGCTTTACAAGTATATCAATGTACAATAAAATGTTTTACATACAATCAAATTGTAAACATCAATTTAGTATTTACGAAAAAAAAAAATTGTTAAAAGATGAAGTGGCATACTTACAATTTTTTTTTTTCAGAACGCCGAAAAATTTGAGTAATACTAATTATGTCTGGACTCAAATTGCATCCAACTTTAGTTGTTTGAGAAGGTACCTCATGTCATACATATCACTTACAGCTTTGTAAATAATTAGCCCTAAATTTTACTTATGGTATATATAAATACAGATTGTAAATATTTAAAAAAAAAAATGTATAAACAAATTATTTAAAAAATGCAAAAAATACAATAGGTCAAACCAAAATTATTTTTTTAACCATTTTTTTTAAATATTACTTTTTGATTTTTTTTCTTGTACTAGTTTTCTAGCATTCTTTAATTGATAATAGCTAAAATTAAAGATATAAAATTGCAATGATTTAACTTATTAAAAAACTGTTTGTCCACTGGACACCGGCCTGTCACCGTTGTGCCTACATCCCCACAATAAATTACAAGTGGTTTATTTGTAGAATTCAGTAATAATTATAGTCTGTAATAACCGTGAAAACTAAAATACTCATTAACTGAAACCTTGCATAGTTTATGTCATACATATTGGCAGCTTGCAACAGTTTTTAAAAAATAATGAGTAATTAAGTATGAATAATAATAAATCTTACTGAATGTGTTGTATCTACAATTGATACTAGTTACCTTGAACCCTATTTTTGCAAGTTAAAACACCGATAATATAAGTATACATATATCATTAAGGAACCCTAAATTGTGAACTCAATGAAGAGTAGAGACTGTGTACACATTATGATTTCCAGTTTTTTAGAAATTATATTCACTTACAGACTTCATGCACAAATTAAACTCATTCTAAAAATCAATTGTGTTATAATTTTATATAATTCTAAATATAATGTTATTTTACCGATTAGTTGCAGAATAGCAGTCCAAATACTGTTTAGGCTAAAAATACTGTCCTAACAGTCTGGAACCAATTTTTAAATTAAATGTTAAAAACTTCTAAAAGCTGAACTTTGACATTGCTTAATCAAGGAATAATTTTTTAATTGTTATCTCCTAACATCATTCTGAGCTAGTTACTCCATCCATTAGTTACAATTACTTAGTCGATCTTCTTGAACACACAAATCTTGTAACCCTATGCTATAGGTTACAATAAAATTGGTCCTGGTTCATTGTTAACTTAAGCTTGTTTGTTTAATAACAAATAATGAGTAAAAATGTACATTTTTAGTATAATAATAGTCAATACCTATATTATAATATTTTAGCAATATGCAGTGTGTCGAAGAGGTCTGCCACTATATTTTACATTAAAACAATTACTTTTTTTAACGACAAACATAACTGTCAAAGGGTACCAAAATGTTGGACATACCTTCAAGCTATTCCAAAAAGATCCTAAGAGTGACACCAAAGGCATATATATATTTAGCTAACAATAAGCAGTGTGTCAGGTTGCATTCAGAACTGTTGGTCTAATAGAAAATAACATTAATAACTTACCTGCCATACAAGAGTTATTGGTAATATACCTTTTTATAATTAAATTATTATCTTAATAAATATTTTGTTTAACAGAAAATTGTTATTATAATCTTTAGAACATTGTTATGGCTGATAATTGATGTATGTGTTGAACGGATGTACGTATAGAGCCAAACAGTTATTTATTTTGATTTTGACATTGTCTGCAACAAAACTATTAATTTTTCTAGCCTCCATACGATAAACAACTAAAATTTGATGTGCCTACAATTCTGAAACGGCGATTGTCCTACGACTATAATATGATAAACGTTTTTAACAAGGTATTTAGCAAGGTGTTTTAAACATTTTAATAATATTTGGTCACTTTGTTAATAAATTGTTTGCCTAATAATGGTGTGTAAAATATTTTAGCAATTAAAGTTTCCATCCAAATTCACTGTTATGCATCTCATTGATGGTTATATCGGTTCCAAACAAAAATCAACAATATTTGTTAGGTAATTATTGTTTTTCTTACAAAGTTAATAGTATAATAGTGTCGAAAATATAATAAGATATTTTTAGGGAAAGAGCTTTGTGTGTTGGATCGACTTTTATTCAATATTTTAATTCACGAATACAGACGCTGCTATATGCGAAAGAACGTAATAATGAAGTGCACAATAAAGTAAATTATTTTTCGTTGATGAGATTTTATGTAATGAGAATTTTTATTTAATAACTTTACCAATATTTTTCTTTTAGGCTGTTGCTCTGTTATCAGAAAAAATAAGACTTGACAGTTTACAATTCAAATATAAAAACATTTATTCGGAAGACTTGTGGTGTACAGTTTATGGACCCATTTATTTACTAAGGCTATGTGGTACGTATGAAATATTGACTTTGATGTTAGCGAAATGATGTTTTATTAATTCCTTATAAACGCGTTCAGGAGCTCATTTAGTGAAAAAGAACACCTTCCTTACACTCAACCGTTTTTGAAGTGTTTTTCCAAACATTGATAATAACATTTTATATGGTCTTACACGAAGTGCTATCCTAATAAACATAATTTTTTAGTGTTTTTGTAGTGTCCTAATTATATTTTTTATACATATACCTATGTGTATTTTAGTATTCGATACTTGATGACATATTAATGGATTTTAATCAATTTTTCAGTTAATTTGAAAAAATTTCTAAGACCAAAGTTTGTGACCGAAGACAACCAGCTCTCTTCCATTGCTGATAGCATAAATGATTTTTTCAAGTAAGAATTAAATTTTTTTTTTTAATTTAACGATCCATTTAGTTAAACTATTATATTTATTATGGTTTATATAAAATAATAATCAAATGAACTTGCTGGTTCATCTATGGCTATCATTTTTAATAATAAAAAAAAAAACGGAACACTATTTTGTCCAAACTTCTAAAGAAAGAGCTTCAATAAAAAATTGAAAATTACTTTTTGCACCTTTTGATAATAACAATTTTTATTATTATAAATAATATTTTGATAATAAGTATTATTATTTTAAATTACTTTAATTTATTAATAAAAAAATCGTTTTAATTTCTTGTTTTGTATTAATAGTTCACTGACTAACTTTCAAGTTTCATTTTTTTTTTATACAGTTCAATAAGTACATCTTTATTTTTTTTTTTGTAAAAATGAGTGGCAAGAATTAGAAATTTTCTTTTTTTTCTCATAGAAAAAGTCATATTTTTTTCTACCCAAAATTCTATTTTAGTTATTTTAAAATCTTTTTTTGAATAGTTATTTAAAAATAGTTAGCGTTTAATTCCACTACTTTCTCCACACTTTCGAAATCTAAATCAAAATTAATAATTATTGCTCTATTTTTATTAATATTTTGATAAGATAGCTGATAAAGAGAGAACCTAACCATATTCTAAGAACCGGACAAAAAGCGTCCAGTCGAAAGTCAGTTAGTGGGACAAGGGAATATTTAGCTCCAAAAAGGGACAATCCCATTTTTAACGAGACGTATGGTCACCCTAGGCTAAGTGAGAAGGTTAAGTGAGTGATAACTCGTGTTTTATCGTAGAGGGCCATGCGATTCAGTAGGAATTAGACAGAATATGTTGAGATAATTAGAGATATGATTTATTAGCAAAGATAACTTCTGCAATAGATTCATCGCTTTATGCAAGGTGTAAACAACAGAATGCGTTGAGGATGTATAGTACAGAGTTAGATAAATAAGATAAATGGTGGTAGGGTTGAAGCAACAATGTGAAGTAGCTTACATTTTTAAAAACTGATCCGTAAAAAAGCCACATTTGTTTCAATCTCAACTTTAGTCAACAATCGACGAGCAATTCAAATTGAGCAGTCGTGTACGTAGGTATCGACTATAGTTTGATGGTAAATTGTTTAGTTATTTTTTCAAAAAAAAACATTTGGGTCTAAAATATAATTTTATTCTTATGTTATGAAACATCAACACTGTTTTCTGACAACCTTTCTATAAAATGTCTTTGTTAAAATATTTGTTTTCAGGTACCTAGAACAGCAACATTCCAAATATTTTGCCAACGATGACTACGAACCTGCAACTGATACGAGCGAGACAGAAGTATCGTTAACATAATCTATTTTTCACATCACTAAAAATTCATCCTCTCAATTCTTAGTTTTCTTCCTATTTTGATATAAACTAAATTATTTGAGCAGTGAAGTAAAATTTTATGTATTTTATAATGTGTTCAGAATTTATATTTGAATTTTTTTCTACGTCATCCATCGCACATTCAACTTTAGGTGTTATTCTTTTTTTAAAATTAATGTGCTTTTATTTAAACAATATTACTGCACGACAATTACAGGTGTTAGGTCCTTATCGAGGCAAAAAATGTGTTTCCCTAATCCAAAGAAGTTCGATTTATGGACATAAAATTTTGAGTCATTTAGAAAATCCACTCGCACACACATTAGATGATTTGGCATGGAGTGACTATAAAAAGTAGTTTTTCCAAATAGGCAATAGTATTTTAACTTTCAAATACAAAAACTTTATCTTCAAACAAAATCTGTAGTGTTACCCTATCAAATTGTTTATAGGAGGTTATCTTAGGTATTTTATAGAGCAAGAATTAAAATGGGTACATTCATTTATTATTATTTTTTTTTTGCTAAATCTGATTCGGGCCTTAGATTTTTTCAAGCACGTTTAGTTATTTTTCAAATAACCTCTAAAAATGTGAAATAAACCGCTTTGTGTATTATTTTTAGCATGTTCGATACGGTTGCATAATTATCTAAAATATACTTCAAATAGAGTATTTGTGTTTAGAACTAATCTAAAAATTACTTAACAGTTTTAACAATTTTTTTTTTTTAAACCAAAATAAAAATTTTAATTTTGTTTTTCACAAATAATTTTTTACAATACACAAATACACTTTTATTTTGTGTATTGTAGTTCAAAAATGTACATGCTAATGAAAATAGTAGGCCAATTTCGGATTCATTAAATAGGTATATCCTATTAAAGTAGTACTTTTTTCACTCTCAATTAAGACCGCTTTGGCTGGCATAACTTGAGCATTACAATCAATTTAGATCTTAAGAGAGACACTATTGTGACGGTCGTTCCTTTTGATGGTTCAATTTACATGGTTCAATGGGCTAGGCATATATATAGGTGTATCACAATGATCCGACAGCTTCGCATATAAATTGTATGAAAAATCTGTTAGATGACTGATACACCCTGTATACTATAAAGAGCCTGTCAATTAGTGTATTATTTAGATTGGGTCCTGTCCCTACATCCTGTCCTTGTACCTACGGTTTAACAAATGAGCCGTTTTATAATTCTACAATAGAACTTTGATGTATTATAAGTTAAAACGAGTCTTGTCTGACCGTTTCAAAAATATTTATTTTTTAAGATTATTTTCTAATAAGAATTCTTGCCCTATTTTAATTTTTAGACCACGATAATTAGAGTTACAATATTATATTATTAGCAATTCCGTTTATTAAACATACATTTATTATTTAATTGCTAAAAATGAATTTACTGTGTTAGTTCACTATACAAACTTACAGACCTCGCCATGTAAATGGATTCAGAAGTTACTATTATATTAACTACCCTTGTGCAGACTTGGTTATTATTTTAATATTATACAGGGTGATCCAACTAACGTAAGACACTCATTTTCTCTGAAAGTATGAATATTTTGCGAATTTTTTTTTCCCTAAAATTTTAGGTACATATTTAGCTACATTTTTCAATATTTAGAAAAATTTTATCTTCAACCCTTATACGTTAAATAAGTACGAACCTCGTTTTTTCAAATGGGAACATATGTTTTAAATTCCATAAATATAAAGACAAAAAATCTAAAAAAATGTTAGCGTTTGAGTTTTTAATTTTCATCCATTTGTTCGCTGTTTATGACTTTGTAAAGATTTGAATTTTTGTCTATATTTCTTAATAATTTCATTCGGTTCGACAAAGACAAGTAGTTTTATTACGACGGTCATCACATCAAATATAATAATAATTTGATGTTAACGCATTCCGTATCATAATCAGATATAATAAATAACCATACATTATTAGACGAAAGGTAGACTGTTACGGATAACGGACTTTACACTTTAACCTAATCTAGCTGGAGCTAGTCATTAGCTGGTTATCTCGGATAACAATCTAGTATCTAAACTATGTATCAGTTACCACGGAATAATCGAGTGACCAGTACCCATAATATATTTTATTATTTGTACAAAATCTCATTATATTTATTATTTGTACATAACCTCATCGCTAACAAATTTCGACTTCGAAGTTCACACGTTTTCCATTAGTGAAATGAGAAATTGCAAACTTAATTAAAAAATGTTAGTAAATTTACATTTTACTTTATAGTAAATATGATAGCATGCTTATTGTAGTTATGTCATAACTCGTTATTTTATAATTTTTTTAATATATCAATTGATAATATTTGCTCTCGACTTTATTTTGACGTTACATTCTTGGACACATCATTAATTTAATAGGTAAGTGTATTAAAGTTTAATAGATAATTTAATACAATACGAATTCAATTAGCTTTTTTATTTTAGGTTGAATGCTTTTTTACTGAAAATATTTCATCTTTTAAAAACCAATGTTATCATGTAAAATTGGTTTTGAGTATGACATATCAATTGCTATGGAAATGTCTTTCCAATCGGACCCAAGACCTTACAATTATATATCAAGGTGTAAATTATAAGTATAAAACATTTATTTCTAATATGATATTTTTTCATGTGAATGTATAATATCAACACTAAGCAATTTGAATGAAAAGTGTGTTGTGTTAACTTAAAATAATTATTAATGCATGTATTTGTGTACGTGGGTTGATAATACTCATATACCCGTTTCATTTATTTTTAAAAATATCAGTAATTAATGTATGAATTTCATACTACTACATACAAGGAATCGCTTCTTGATTATACCAATATTTATAATAATATATAAGTATATTATTTTTATTTGATTAAACTTATCTAAGGTAGTTAAAAGCTGCTTTCAGTTTAGTTATTTCTTACAATGATATAACCCATATATTGTGTGTCTGACAAACATTACGGATATTTTATCATAAAGTTTTAGCTATAACTGACACAGGTATTTGGCTATCAAAGTTAAATTTTATATCAAATTTATTAATATACAATAATTCTCTCTTTAAAAAAGTAGTAATTCTATTAATTTGTATTTAATGAATTCAGTAAATCAAGTAAGTTATTTTTTTGAACTTGCCTAAGATAATTCTTATAGTTAATTTTATTTATTGAATTTTGATTTTGTTAGATTTGTTTAATTACCAACGATTGTTAAAAGAAAAAAATTTAAATCAGTATTATAGAAGTTGAACAATTTCAAATGTATAGATATTGTTTTTGTTTAATATTTTTGATTGAATATTTTCAAAATAGCAGCATTTGTAATTTTTAAATTTATTGTTGTATTAATAATTAGTTTATGAATATTTTATTAGTTAAATACTTATATTATCAGACAAAAGATTATTATTGTTCTTTAAATGTTATACTATACTATATATTTGTCGTTGAAATTTATCAACACAATTGTTTGACTATGTGTTATCAATGTTCAAATTTTGTAAAGTACACAGTAAAAATTAATAAAAATTGTTTTTTAATTCTTTAAAGTAGGAAAATTGTCGCATACGCATTACAGCAAATATTCTTTTAACCATTATTTGCATCATTAAAGGTAAACAAATTGTATTTTTAACAACTATGCATTATAAGTTAGTATAATTGATTTTATAATTATTTGTATTTATACATAAATATAGTATACATGTATGTGTGTGTATAAAATCAGACAAACTTGTCGCGTACAAATTCCATAAAATTTAAATCCTTAAAAATGTGTTTTATTACAGAATAATTGTTAAATTTAGATAATACAATTTAGCTAAGGCTATTTTTGATTTAATATTGCCACTTTTACATAATCTTAGTAAAACGTACCCGTTAAAATAGTTTAATAATGCCAATACTTTAATTTGTATAGTAAACAAGGAAATATCAAATAATGGTTTTCTTTTCAAACAACTAAAATCTATTAAGCTTTTAATTTTCTAGATATTAAATAGTGAAGAAAATAATAAAAATAAGAAAATACTGATTTTACATAAAATCAAAATAAGCAGATTCAACTGTAAAAGAATTAACTTTTCAATTTGAAATTTTTGAAACAGACATATTTTATTATAAAGGCTTTAGAACTACTATTATTATAACATTATACACCTTATAAGTTATAATAATAATTAGTAAGTACTAATAAAAAGATTAGAAACATATAAACTATTTAATTTAATAGTTATTAATAAAATAAAAAAGACAAGTTCTGATAATTTAATGTTTGCGTGACACAAACCCTAACTTTATTTCTGAAGTTTGAGTATCACTGTGTGATTTTGTGTAATTGAGTCACAAACTATTGATCCATATTTTTATTAACGGGATCTTAATAAGAAATAACTTGACTTAAAAAAAAATGAAATATCAATGATGTTGAAAAATTTACCGTTACAGAAAAAATCAAATCTTTTTTGCCAACAGGATGGGGAAAACAGAAAAAAAAGTAAAAGTACTTTGAATCACAGTTTGGAACTACCGGCTTAAATTAAGTTGATAATTAATACAATTTCAAACTTAACTGTGATTTTGTTGTAGGTTTCTAAAACACTGTTTATAAACATCTAGTCATTAGACAACTTAATCATTTAAACACAGTCCGCTTTATTGCATTATTTTTTTATTAATAAAGTTGTTGATGTATGCACTTATGAGATTGTAAGCCAAATTTTAAAGCTATTATTTACTACCTATAAAAACTAAAAATTATAATTTTCAAATAGCATAATAATGATCTGTTGTACTGTGCTGTTACTTGTTGAATGTAGAACATAGATAGTAGAAAAATATGATAACTAATGATAATAATATTTTGTATTATCATCATAGCAGCAGTTATCAACCTACTTGTACCACTGTTTTTGATTGTTGTGGTTAAATAGCCATTCGTTAGCTGCTGTCAATATAGGTCTGTCAACCTACCTGTGTGTTAGAAAAGTCGGTAATCTATAAATATGAAACGCTGGTTAAACAAAATATCACAAAACATTGTATTGTGTTTGGTTATCTGTGTACTCATCTATCGGACAATGCGATCATAAATAAGTATTTTATTGGCTCCCGGTCTTTGGAATACCAAAGAAATATAACAATATTTAAGAGAAAATGTAATATCTTTACAAAGTTATAGCTAACGACTAGATGGATAAAAAATTAATAATTCAAACGATAACATATTTTAAAAATTTTTGCCTACAAATTTATGGAATTAAAAACATATGTTGCCATTTGAAAACGTGAACTTAGACCCTTTTTATCGTATAAGGGATGAAAATAAAAATGTTCGAAGCATTTAAAAATATAGTAAAACTTATACCTAAAAGAATAGGAAAAAATGTTTTTTCAAAATATTCATATTTTCCGAGAAAATGAGTATCTTACGTTAGTTGGATCACCCTGTATACCTATCATATAAGTATATGTTATAATTTAATATTATTTGGTATAAAATAATAATAATTTTATTGAAATTTCCCACAAATTGTTTATATTACTATTTAAATAAAACATTATTTTTACTTTTTACCTAAATTAGTTAACGATTTCAGAATTTGAAAAGAAGGGGGCATTTCAAAAGAAGTTCAAATGCCTCCCATAAACTTGATAAATATCAACGAAATTTGCGAGCTACACCAAAAAAAATTATTGCAAGATGTAGCCACACGGTGGAATTCTACCTATTATATGTTAAGTCGTTTCATAGAATTGGAAAATGCGTTAAAAGCAACAGTTGCTATACTCGATATTAATTTGCCTACTTTATTACCAAATGATTGGAAAATTTGTAAGGAACTTTGTCTTATATTAAAGTCGTTTGAGGAAGTTACTAAAGCAGTGAGTGGAGAGATATACATGAGTGATTCTTTGGTAATTATTACGGGCAATAGCTTAAAGGCAGTGACAGATAAAATGTATGTAAAAGATCATGTTACTAATATTTCAAAAGTTATTTTACAACTGAAAAATGGACTCGTCAAACGTTTCTCCAACTTGGAAAACAGTAATTTAAGAATAGTACATGTTTAGAACCAAGATTTAATAGTTACCATTAACCTAAAAAATTCCGCTTAAACAAAATCTGAAATTATAAATGCTACAGTAGACATAGTAAATTAGATCAAATGTTATTATGCATAAGGAACAAATACCTATATCTAAAGGTATTATTTAAGAGTATGTTATACACCTAATTGTACAGCGTTAAATATACCTACGCAGAATGCGTTTTACTCGCTCTGTGAAGCTGTATTTCATAGCAAAAATACTGATAACAAAAATGAAAAATGAAAAGAATTTGGAGACAATGTCATACCTATTCTTTTTTTGATAAACCAAATATTTAACATTTAAAATCATTATTTTTTTACTTTCAAAAAACTAGGTATTGACAATTAATACCTTTTTTTATGTTGTTATTTTCAAAATCGGACATGGCAGTGTCTCTGAAATTTTGGTATCTTTCGATTTTATAATAGGTGTTTTTGCTCTAAAACCACTATGAACTGAGTAAAGCGTATTTTGCGTAGTTATGTTTCAATTAATTTTTTTTTAAATCCCTGTCAAGGATGCTGCTGTGATAATTCAAAAACACAGTCCTAATTACTGAACAAATATTAACACTTCAGTTTTATGTTAAAATTAGGATTTTCCAAAAAAATGTCTATACGGAATAACATAACGCCTTAATAAATAGGGGAAATAACGTCTTCTTAAGTCAATAGATATCTAGAAATAGATTTATTATCAAGAGTAGGTAATCCTTTAGCTTGGTGGAAGTAATATTGGTTCAATTTACCACATTTAGTATTTACGTGTCTCAAAAAACGTATTATCAATAGGACCCTTTGATGATGAAATCAAATATGTCAGCGTAACGCTTAGCAATTAGCAATAATAAAGTATACTGTAGGTATATTATATGTACACAGTAAAATATACAGTAATAGTAAAATTGATATCCCGTTACGCGGCAATTTTTTTTCTGAAGATAACGATTCGAGACGATGTGCAATAACCTGTATATTTCAACCATGGTTACACACAACCGTCCGTGACAGCTGTGGTCACTGGGGCCTTCTCACTTCGCCGCAGAACGCGACGGCTGACCGGCGACCGTTCTTAGGCCGATACGTGATGGCGACTTTGTGAAATGTTAAATATTCGATCAGTAGAATAAGTGGTGACAAGTCACCATAAAAAGTAACGGTGACATTTTGGTCACTGTCACCATTGGAACCGTTACTAAATGTTGTCACTTTCTCCCATCTCTACTACACATATAACAGCACTAAAGAATAAAGAAAAGAGACGCGGTACGTATTATATAAGGTAACAATATGCCACGGACATGGTGATACCGAAAGGAGCGGCGTGCCATCTGGTTAAGTCATAAATGAATCATACATTAAATACATATAGATAGGCCACGCCGTGTAAATTTTTGGCAACTCCATATTTATCACGAATGGACGCAGCGAAACGATACGTTGGACGCAAGCGATTATTTTGATAGATAGCGTAAATGTCGCGCGTTTCTATTGGCTAAACTTTACGCGGGCAATTTAAATTTTTTAATTTTGACTTCATTTATAATATTATGAACATTATTTAATTATATTCATATAATAATGTGATGTATGAAATTTCCATGCATAATATTATCACGAAGTACTAGAATTCTAATATGCTCTATTTTTTTTTACACCTTTGATAAGTTTTGATTACGGATTTTTACTAATAACCTACTAAAAAAACCGGCAACACTAGTAAGCATAAATTAAATACATAAGTCTGCATATTTATTTAATCTGCGTAGTAAGTAAGTATGCACGATAATATCGAAATTTAAGTTTTGCAGGAGTATATTTTTTATTTTCAACTATACATTTAATAAACTCGGCTTGAATTTTTTTCGATCAATTTCGCTTTAAATTTCAATTTTAACATATTAGTTCGGATTAAAGCGTGGGATCACCTCATCCCTTCCAAAACCAGTCCTGTCCATAGATTACGTACATTATAATTTATTTATAGACAAAAACACTCGATTTTTGTAATTTTTTAAAACAATTTTAATACCAAAGATTGAATATATTAAATTATAAATTGTCATAATAATAGATTAAAAATATTTAGTAGCATATCATGGAAATTACTCCGTTAAGTTATGTGAGCTCGTCGACTTAAAATAAATTCGCAGGACGGAGTGTATGTATTAGGTTCACATTTTTTTGTGCATTGACAAAACTATAAGTATTTGAGTCTACACGTGAAAAACCAATAATAATATTAGGAAATACAAATCTTGTAGGTGGTGACATACGTAGAAGTAGCAAAGACAGGATGTAATAAAGATATGAGGGTATACATTTTTGCAAGTTATCGTTACCATTGATTTTTTATACATACACATTTTATGTTGTTTATTTATGTTTTGATGTAAAATAGCTGATTACCTACCCAAAGATTCAATTATTTTTGACATTTTCATGTCTTAGCTCTGGCACATAACCGAAAAAAGCGTTACCAAAAGATCGTAACGAAAAAGTTTTTCAGCCGTGTCTGCAACCACGAAAGAGCATTTTCATGTCCCGTTGAAGTACCGAATAAATATAGATTAGCTGTGGAATTATAATTTTAAAAAAAAAATTACATGGAGCTTCCAGTTACAGCATAAGCCAAGGAGATTAAAAAATTATGTAAAATCATGTTTCTGGCTAAAATTGAAGTGTTTATTATTTGGCCAAAAGTAACTTAACATAGTTTAATATATAGAGAATTAAACTGTTTTGAATTTATTATTTAGTTCTAATTTGATCGTTGAACGTACATCATATCTCTTATCTCCTATATCTTACCCCTATCCCCTACCTATATATCCCACCCCTATCTCCTGTCCCCAATATTTAAGCAAACACTTGGAACGACTATAATCGTTTTTTAATTAAAATAAATTTGATAATCGACCATAAAGTTTCAGTTTATCAGTTAATTTTTTTTTGCTTTGGTGTATATTTTATTTATAAACATTTTTTATAATAAACTAATTGGTTATTATAGGAACCCAAAAAATTGAACGAGGGAGAAAGTAGGGATTGTCTGGTCCCTGGCAGCGACGGCGGTGGTGCCATTAGACTTGTTGGAGGACGTAGGCATTACAGTCGGCCTAACCCGTGCACAGCCGCCTTTAATGGAGCCACATTTAACGGCCAGGTGGTTGTGTACTCTGGGCTGGTGATAAGGCCTTCGTCCTTGTCGCGGCGCAACCGTCGAGGTATCCGGAAAACCCCACGTAGTAAACATAAGTGACATTTATAAATATTAGAAACATTTTCTTTTCTACATTTAATTTGATTGATGTTTTAGGCTGTTACCAGTGTGGGGTCGATGGCCACCTCGCCAGGAACTGCTCGGCATCAAGTCCGTTGGCAACTCATTGTGGCAGTCCATGATTTAGTACATGTTTTGCGATGACTCGTTCTGTGCCGGATTGCCCTGCACCGACGTGGGCGTCCGGTGTTCAGACAATGGGAAATACGACGCTATAGAAATCACAATAAAGATTATTATAGCTTATGCACACTGCTCAATTTGTATTAATTGTCCCGGTCTGGAAACGAGGTCAAACGGATATACCAACAAAGGGAACCCGTTGATAAATTGAAGGGTCGATGAATACTAGCGTTTCTCGCGGGATGGATTAATAAACGGCAATAATTGCCGGGACGACTTTGCCTGCCAAACAATTATTACTAGAGGGGTCGGCTGAGGTTTGTGTCACACACCAGCTCTGGCAATCGTCATTCGATCACGAAGGCTTTACTCGTTCGGTCGCGAATTTCTTTTGCACATTTTTAGTGAATTTCCCATCATAAAAACAGTTTCGTTTGTGTGTATTCGACAACGTCACATGTTCAAAATCTATATTGTCTTATCGGTTGCACTGCTATCGCTTTGGTTGGACATTGGTACCGCCACGGGTGGATCTGGGCTTCAACACGAATATACTCACGACGACCATGTTTATGCCGTGTTATCAGCAAACGTTGTCAACTTTACCATCGTCGATAACAACCAATACGTCGAAATTACATTGTTAGTAGAAGGCGTAGGTCTCACGAAAGATGTAATGGTGCGTACGACTTCAGCTTTTAAGGGGCGTGGATCATTATGCTTCACAGAACAACAATATAAGTATGCCGACTCCGAGAGAAACTCGTTTGAAATAGTAAGTCTGACATTTATGTTTTCAATACTTCGAATATGAATAATATCGGCTTGTACATTTTTTAAATACCATCGTACCCGTGGAGCATTACTTTGAACAAAACAATTCCAGTTAGTTTAATACTGATATACTGTTCGTTCATAAGATATAAAAACGTATCATAATATTTTTTAGTCAGTAGTTTCGTTAGGTCTAGTTTAGATGACAGTTGTATTGATAAAATACGTTGGTATACGCTTTAAACACTTGGTCGTACTGTTAAACGTAAAAATGCTGTGCTTGTGCGATACGTTTTATTTTTCAATATGAATTTCGATAGATTTAGTTATCTCAATATGTAGTTAAAAAAAAAAAATCAAAAATTAATTCTAAAAAGTCGCTAAAAGTCAAAAACATTTTTTATAATTCATATTACATTATGTAGCATTATAATTGACGTCTTATTGTTAAAAAAGAAAATATAACATTTGTATATGATATTAGGCCCTCAGATCTCGTCAGTTGCCTTTGCCCTATCATTTATCAATATATATTATATATATGAATATTAATTGTAATACCTTTAATGATTTTTAGTTGCAAGCAAATGGTACACGAATGTATTTAACCAACAAGTTGAAGATCGATGAAAATATCGTGGAAGGAAAGTTGTTCCTGTGCCTTAACAGACCACGGTTATCGACCAGAAATTCGTCACATGGTCGTTGGGTACATCAGGGTGATTTTGGTTGGATCGTCTGGCCTGTACCGCCGATGTATCTGTTTCGTAGATATGCATACGAAGTGTGAGTATGTTGTAGATAAACTTTACATATCGTTAGTAGTATTTAACTAATGAGTGGAATAGTAACGCATTAAGTTACTTAAGGAATATTAAATAATTACCAAGTTCAAATAATATCTTCCTGTTTTGGTGATAATTATTTGTTGATCAAGAAAAATTTAACTTTCCGTAGAGATAATTGCGAAAAATCCGTGACTTCGATTCCACAATGCTGGCTATTTTATTATTTCAATTTATATTGAAAATTGACGATTATTTATTTAGACAATTTGTTATTTTAATTGTCATTTCCATACCTGTTATTTAAGCTAATCCCCTAGGATTGAACCTGGGCAATTTTTATTTAAATAACAAGTTGTTTGAAATTATTACTTGAACATCTATTTGTTAATATAATGCTCAGGTTCAACTACAATATTCGTGCGCCGATGGTAATCACTAATCTTGATTAAATAATTGTCGGTTTACAGCACCGAACCTGCAAGTGAATCGAACTCATTTGAGACAACAACAAGCGATTATGGAAAAAAATACAAACATCGCGGTAACAAGTTACATTTTTTAAATGACACGGCTTGGTCCTACACAAAAATGAACCGGACGAACACTTTAGTCACCGGTAATGGCCTCAGGTGCAAATTCCTCGTCAAAGCCGTTAAAAAGGTAGACTTTTTTTTACGCTCGAGTCTCGTTCTGTCAAACATCAGAAAACTATCAGATTCTATAAATTATATAAACTCATATATGTTTTTTACAATCACCTTTTTTCAGCCAAACTTATTGGACGACTACAGCAAGTCGGAACCCTCAAACCTTCAGCGTGAAACAGTTTATTTATGTGAGCACTAGTCTGCCGTAGCGGATAAATACAGAAAAAGCAATAATAGATGTAAGTAAAGGTTTTAGGTTTTCTTTTCGTTTTAGCTGTAACTGTCCATTTTATTTGACGTTTTACAATTATTTCCCTATCCTTAAGTTCTTCAGGCGGTTAACTACTTCAAAATCATTTGTGAATTTAAAAAAAAAATTAACGAATTTTAGTAATTATTTAAAATTGTAAACATTTTAAAAATCAAAATAGAAGAAGAAAAGGGGGTTTAAAAATACCGTTTATGCACCTTTATTTTATACAGCTGATTAATAATATAGCTTCGTGATGACACTTCATCTTTCGACTATTTACTGAACAATTTTTGTTTTTTTTTTTTCAGAACGCCGAAAAAATTGAGTAATGCTAATTATGCCTGTACTCGAATTGCACCCAAATTTAGTTGTTTGAGAGGGTACCTGAAGTCGCACATATCACCTAAATTTTTTTTAGAAATTATATTCACTATTAAACTATATGCACGAGTATTTTGCACTCATTCAAAAAATCAATTTTATTATAATTTTATCGAATTATAAATATAAAGTTATTATACTCATTCGGTGTGTTATGTCAAAAATATATATTGAGTAAAAATAATATGTCTTATACTTGTATTTAATTAACTAATCTAATTAAAATAGAAAATTATAAAACAGATTCACATTAAATATTTTTAAAGATTGCAACATTCACAAGGATACTATAACAATTGAGACAAATTGTTTGTAAAGACGATCCAGGTGATTAAACCAAATATTTACTTCTTTTATATGTTTATTAAAGAATAGATAACATTAAGTAGGTGTTTTTGTTTTTAAATTAATCAGGTAAGAATAACCAGAACATGTTTCGAAACAATCGTCATTAAATATTTCAAACAGGTTCTGTGTTTTAAATAAAAGTTTTCGGTATTCGGTTTCTAAAATAATATTCACATACGATATTGAAATTTACTCAATCAAGGTTAGCTTTACAAGTAGATCAATGTACAATACAATGTTTTGCATACAATCAAATTGTAAACATCAATTTAGTATTAACGAAAAAAAAAAATTGTTAAAAGATGAAGTGGCATACTTACAATTTTTTTTTTCAGAACGCCGAAAAATTTTAGTACTAATTATGTCTGGACTCAAATTGTATCCAACTTTAGTTGTTTGAGAAGGTACCTCAAGTCACACATATCACTTACAGCTATGTAAATAAATTAGCCCTAAATTTTACTTATGGTATATATAAATACAGATTGTATATATTTTCAATAAAAAAAAAAAATGTTTAAACAAATTATTTAAAAAATGCAAAAAATACAGTAGGTCAAACCAAAATTATTTTTTTAACCATTTTTTTTTTCTTGTACTAGTTTTCTTTTCTAGCATTCTTTAATTGATAATCGCTAAAATTTAAGATATAAAATTGCAATGATTTAACTTATTAAAAAACTGTTTGTCCACTGGACACCGGCCTGTCACCGTTGTGCCTACATCCCCACAATAAATTACAAGTGGTTTATTTGTAGAATTCAGTAATAATTATAGTCTGTAATAACCGTTAAAACCAAAATACTCATTAACTTGCATAGTTTATGTCATACATATTGGCAGCTTGCAACATCTTTTAAAAAATAATGAGTGATTAAGTATGAATAATAATAAATGTTACTGAATGTGTTGTATCTACTATTGATACTTGTTACCTTGAACCCTATTTTTGCAAGTTAAAACACCGATAATATAAGTATACATATATCATTAAGGAACCCTAAATTGTGAACTCAATGAAGAGTAAGACTGTGTACACATTATGACTTCCAGTTTTTTAGAAATTATATTCACTTACAGACTTCATGCACAAATTAAACTCATTCTAAAAATCAATTGTGTTTTAATTTTATATAATTCTAAATATAATGTTATTTTACCGATTAGTTGCAGAATAGCAGTCCAAATACTGTTTAGGCTAAAAATACTGTCCTAACAGTCTGGAACCAATTTTTAAATTAAATGTTAAAAACTTCTAAAAGCTGAACTTTGACATTGCTTAATCAAGGAATAATTTTTCAATTGTTAACTCCTAACATCATTCTGAGCTAGTTACTACATCCATTAATTACAATTACTTAGTCGATCTTCTTGAACACACAAATCTTGTAACCCTATGCTATAGGTTACAATAAAATTGGTCCTGGTTCAGTGTTAACTTAAG
This sequence comes from Adelges cooleyi, assembly GCF_023614345.1. Taxonomy (NCBI): domain Eukaryota; kingdom Metazoa; phylum Arthropoda; class Insecta; order Hemiptera; family Adelgidae; genus Adelges; species Adelges cooleyi. The sequence goes on along the minus strand of NW_026095934.1, from coordinate 3,031 downwards.
CTTGTTTGTTTAATAACAAACAGTGAGTAAAAATGTACATTTTTAGTATAATAATAGTCAATACCTATATTATAATATTTTAGCAATATGCAGTGTGTCGAAGAGGTTTGCCATTATATTTTATATTAAAACAATTACTTTTTTTAACGACAAACATAACTGTCATAGGGTACCAAAATTTTGGACATACCTTCAAGCTATTCCAAAAAGATCCTAAGCGTGACACCAAAGGCATATATATTTAGCTAACGATAAGCAGTGTGTCAAAGCGTGTTAACATTGCAACCGTCTTGGTTACATTAGTACATACGAATCAAGAAAAAAGTGTAACATTTCATACGTTGTTTATTCAAGTCTGTAGTAAAGACAATGGGTAAACTAAATTTCAATTAAGTGTTCAGCATATCACAACTGATTAACACAAGAAAAGTTAAATCAAATATGTGTAATCCAGTATAATTATCGTTTACAACAGCGAATGGTGAAATATACGGTTTACTAAATTACAAAGCCGACAATAGTTTTTAAATCTTGGCTACCGACAACCTTTATGAATGCTCGTTTTTTTACAATTAAGGATTATTATACACATCGTATTTGACCAAAAAACGTATATCGTATTTGTAATAAATTATAATACGTGACATTTGGTGATGTCATATTTCTTATTACCTTTAACACGGACAAGACTATACGAGTACACCATTTCATGTCCGGTATGTTAAAAATGTACAAGTAATAATATAAGGCTTTTTATTATATTCGTACGAATAGTATACCGTATTTACACCACAAACGCATCGGTTTAACGAAAAAGATGTAATAGCATAAAAGCTTTCTTTTCGACAAAGACCAGTGTTTTTTTGTTTTTATTAAGTAAACGAATCGTGTCAACACCAAAGTCACCGGTCTATCGGGACTCAAAAAACGTACAATACGAAATACTAGCCGGCGTCTGCACTCGCAACCAATCGATACGTACGATTGAATTGAAGGAAAAATATTGAGTACAAATTTGTAATACCTAGTTTTTTAATTATACAAAATTATTAACTGCACGAGCAGCAAATATCCGAAATGCGAAATGAAAGAAAATAGTGATAAACGACTGGGATAGGGACGCCGATTGTTATCTAGCATGGTTAGGTCGAACTCGGTTATAAATGATAACGTGGTAACTGATAAGCCGTACACACTTCGTATGGCGGTAAACACAAAGTTTATTCAAATATTATAGGATTTTCTTGTGAACAAAATATTAGAGCTCATAACAAAAAACAAATTAATAAACACATTCAATCGAATAGTATGTAGTTTTCTCACTTCCTTCGATAAAATCCATTTTTAAATAGTTAGAGTATTACAAAATGCGATGCTGTAAATATTTTATACAGCAACATGTACGATATAAAATACAGTATGTATATATAGGTATTGTTAATTAAATAAAAGTTAGCTATAAAATTACTTTTAACGAAACAATATAACATAGTTTATTAATAGTATCTGACGATTTTTTACGAAAACTTAATTACGATAGTTAAAAAAAAACGAAAATTCACAACTCAATCTTAACGTGTGACACTAATAGTGTAGGTATCTATTTTTATATTAGCATACAACTAAAACAGTGTTTCTGTAAAGTCCTTAAATTCATATATAAGATTAAATTGATAATAAATCATAACCAATTTTAGCTTCGATGCAAAGCGAGAAGGTATTGGTTTTACTCTGATGTATGTTTTTTTTTTATCTGTATACACTGTAACTTCTTTAATACTGGACCAATTCCTTCGAATAGCAACTCTATAAATCGCAATTTTCATCTAGTTGGTACTTTGGGGTGGTAAAAGTTGAAAAAGTTTAACTCTTCACAGGCGAAAGTTGAAAAAACAAAAAAAAAACCGTACGAGTTTTTAAGTTAGAACTTTTACTGGCTATAAGCTTCGAGAAAAAGAGTCGGATCGAGTTGAAATGTATAAGAAATATTTATTTAGTATGCCCGCGCACGTCAGTTATATCAAATTTGAATTTAACCCAATGCCCACCCCCCTAGGGGGGGTACAATTTTTTTTGTTTTTCCGGGTTTTTAGCGGTAATTTTAAAAATTTTGGGTTGAAAATTTGGCAGTAGTTGGAACTCATATGTACCCATAACATATTAAACGGGAAAAAAATTCGGCACTACAGTTTTTTTTTAATTGCCGGGAAACTGTGTTTTCGCAGGTTTCGTATATTTTAACAAAAACACCTAAAATCTTTAAAAAAAATTGATCAAATCATTAAAACAATTTTAGTTATATCTATGCAGAATGATACTATTAGGTTTTGTGCTCAAGTACCACTCTTGACTTAAAGTTTACACAAAGTTCAATTTTTTTTTTTTTTTTTTTAAGTACAAACGCACTCTACCAGATGTGAGAAACGAAAAAAAAAAAAGTATAATTTTTTGTTCTATTGGCATCATCGTGTGTACGAACGGCATATTGATGCGCGCTCTTATCTGCTCCGTAATGAATTATGAAATCAGTTATGATAGAAAATATTGTATGTCGTTTTAAATAGTATTTTTAAATCTCTACAAAAACGCTAGTTTTTATTCTGGTTGTAACTTGTATTGCGCTGTATAAAACTTTTATGACGTAGTTGATGTTTATTTTATCAATTTTCATTATTTAATAAAAAACAATTTGTCAACAGAATATAACTAACTGGGTGTGGATTTTATTAAGTCACAGTTGATATAAAATCGATTTGGACTTGAACTTTTTGCGGAATGACTGAATTTAATTTAAGTAACTAATTTAATTTTAATTGGCAGCCATTACGTGAGAAATGATAACATGAGTTGTTTATACTATAGTGTATAGTTGTTGTAATTATCAATTTTCGAGACAAAATAATATTCGATCGTGACCATATAAACGCCCGATCGCGTTATCAACTGTCCACCGTCTTATGTACACGGTACAGGTGGGAACAAAAAACCCCTTATCGGCCCGAGCCGGTCATGGAGTGTGAGAGAGAGGTCT
>NW_026095933.1:0-48411 GCF_023614345.1 Adelges cooleyi | reverse complement strand
GTTGCGAGACGCTCAGCGTGAGTGAACCGTATTTCGGAATTTTTTTTGGTTTGATGGAATACAGGGTGATTTTTTTATCATGAACCACTCAATATCTCATAGAATACAACAAGAAATTAAATTTTTTTTTTTACAATGTGATCTCAATTTTTCACAATTTTTTTTGTTTCGACATATTCATGTCTTAGCACTGGCACAACCGAAAAAAGCGTCACGAAAAGCGTTACCACACGGAGATGGGATTGGGGTGGAAGATAGGGGTAGGAGATAAGGATAGAAGATTAACGTATATATTTTATTAACTTTTTAAATTGTGAACAATGTACTAAAAATTGGGATAGGTCGATAACGAGTTTCGAATAACTATTTTTGAAGTTATAAAAGTTTCAAGTTTAGGGCAGAAAGAAAGGTGGATTGTATTTTTATTTTTATCTGCGCGCATTTCCCAACCGCACTTCCCCTCCCATCCTAACTTTTAAACTCTTTTAACTTTATAAGTTTAAAAAGTTAATAAAATATATACTTTACCGTTTAAGTTTCAAAAGTTGCTATCAAAAAAACTTAGTTGAGAGGGGGGTAAAAAAAACCAAGTGAGATATTGACTGGTTCATGATAAAAGAATCACCCTGCATATAAAAAAAATTAGGTTTTTTTTTATGTGATATCACAATGTTTGTATAATCCATCTTAATATCCAAACATTTAACCGAAACAAAATTGTATTTCTTATTAAACCCTATGAGATATAGAGTGGTTTATGATAAAAGAATCACCCTGCATAAGACTTTTCTGGAGGAGTAAAAATACACACAAATATATAATATACATATTGGTTTGTATTTTTATAGTTTTTAATTAAATTGGGTTTATTTATAGGAACGCTTGTTTAAATGTTGGGAAAATTTTTTTAAAGAACTTTAAGATCGATTGAAATTTCTAAAAAACCTCAGGAACCGATTTCAACCAATAAATATAAAAACATTTTTTTTTTTTAACTAATTTTTTATTTTTTTTGGAAAAACGTCGACAATCAATTTCAGCCAGTTAAATAAGTTAATTTTATTTTATATTTAAAATTTTTCAGTATTTAAACTGTACCTAAAAAATGTTTTTTGGATAAATATAATATAAATAATAATTTATAATTTATACACCATTATAAAATGTGCGGTTTTGGGATACAGCGGTTTTAACCTACCAAAAGTGTGCGGTTTTGCCTTGTATTTTATCATAAGTGTGTGGTTTTTGGAGTCAACGTTTTTAATCGGTGGCACACGATTGCGAACGTTTTACCTTTTTCGCAACACGATCCACGCAATATCTCACTGGGTTAACCAGTTTTTACTTTTTAATACTCGACCAAATCTTTCGAACAGGAACTCTATGAATGTCAAATTTCATCTAGCCAATACTTGGGGGGGGGAGGGGGAGATGATAGCCAGAAATTTGTAGGTCTCAGATCCAGTATATAGTTATAGAAATCCTTATAAAAGATATGCTTTTATTTTATTTTGACGCAATGTACAATTTTCAACTTTATTTGTTTATCATAATAACTGTGTTTGAACCTTTAGATTTTTCTAATAACAATATATTCCAAATAACCAATTTTGTTACCTATCAAATATATGAATTCCATTACATATACCATTCTTTCAATAAAAATAATTTTTACTGTGTACCTAGGTACAATTTATTTTTTCTTATCTTATCTATTTCGACTATTTGCTTTTTATACTGATTCCTCCCCTTCTTTTTATATCTATATTATAAAATAACTATGAAGATGTGTAATTCTAGTTAATTGTTTACACTAATTTGTAATAACATATTTTCAAATATAAACATATATCTTTTTATTATTTACTATCTATCTATACTTTATAGAAAATATTTTTATTGTGTCATATCATGCCTAATCACTTAAAATGCGAGCGAGTGAATTTTCTAAATTCCTCTATTATCCAAACATTTTAAGCCTATAATTTTCAACAGTAATATAATATAGATATTATCCACAAAAAGTTTAGTCAGGTGTTCTTTTAACGCTATTGTGGTTTATAGTAACATACAAAATTTGACACAATTTACAAGTCTTCGTTTGGTGTTTTTAAATATGTATGTTTTGCCAAGCTATTAACATCTACAGAATTGCCAAGAACAAATAATGAAACAAAAAAACACGGTTGAATGCAAATACTACCCATAAAAAGTCTGCATGCGAACTAACAAGAAAAAAATATGTTTTAAAATGTTTTATTAGAATTGACTTCATTTTACAGAAATACCATAATATCGTGTTATGTCTGGCTGTGAAATTCCTTCTCATATTTATGTAATTTTAAATTGGTATAAAATCCTAGTTAGAAATTCTAAATTGGTAGTTGTTAGGGATACAAAACAAATAAATAATATGAAGTACATCATCGTAAAGCCAATCGTATACCTTTTATATAAAACCGAATAATGTGTTTTTATGATTCATACCATAATTCTTACAAAAATGACCACTCAATTTTATTAATACCGTAATAACATAGTTTCTATGCAATACTTTTAAAACGTAATACGATATTTCGATTTTCCTCCAACTTTTTTGTGGTTTATACTAACATGGAAGTTGACATTATTTACATTATGCCTATGTATATTAAGGTTTTTTTTTATATGTATGTTTTTTTTAAAGTATTAATACTTCTGCTCAGTTCAAGAACAAATAACGAAACAAAAAAAACATAATAAAACGCATATACAACCTACAATTGCTTTGTATGTTAGCTACAAGAAAAAATATGTTTTAATAATATATAGGTATTACAATTAACCTAATTTAAAAGGAATAACATATCGTGTTGAATTTGTCTGTAAAAATCATACTCATAATCCCATAATATTTACAAAAATTATCTCATAAAAAACTTTTTCAAGTTTGATTATAAACTAAACAAATATTTCTTGAATTGATATTTTATGTTGAAAAAATATGACTTTCATATGACCGTAATAGCATAGTTTCTATGCAATATTTTGAAAACCTAATATGATATTTAGATTTTCATCCAAAAATCATACTCTGTTCTTTTCATAAAAAAGTCAAGAAAATTAATAAGTTTTATGAATATAATAATTTGTGAGCCAAAATTCATCCAACAGCCTTTGATGCTACGACTATTAATAATAATTTTGAAATAAAAGCTGTTGCAAGTTGCGCAGCTGATTTGAACCTTCTTTTGAATTTGTTTGGATTTAATGGAATATAAGACTTTTCTGGAGAAAAAAATTAACACAAATATAAATATATATTGAATTAATACTTGCATACGAATTAATTAAATTTTATAATTAAGTATATTTTTTTTATATTTTACCAATAACACAATATCATAATAGATCAAGGCTAGAAAAAAAATCACTTTAAATATACATTTTAAGCAATAGCCACATAGTTGAAGTTTACGTTGAAAAAACAATACATATCCGAATATATTTAATTAAAAAATTTGTATTCAAGTAAATACGCTTTTATTTTACACAATTAAAATACGTAAAAGAAGTGCTTTTGGACCCATAGACTTCCCCTGTATCCACCCTGCATACAGGGCCCATTTTTCTATTAATTAACATATTATAATTTAATTTAATTTTAAATTTTTAGTAAATTGATATTCGTGTTGTTTAAGTACTATCATTTTCACAATGACTGTTGCAATGTAAACAATGACAATACATGTTGGTATTATACAGCTCAAGTTTTAACATAAAATGAGCAATCTTGCTTTTTAAGAAAACATATGCTTTTGAACGCACATTATGTGATAAAAGATAATGACGATAAAATGTATCAACTAGAATATAAGACATCCAATAATAATATATTTAATATATTATTAAAATTAATGTACAAAATAAAAATCATTATCTTTTGTATAATATAACTGGAGGGTATGATAATTTAGCCTTATATATTTAAGTTATTTTAGAATTTTGAGTATTGCACAGGGGCTACAATACAGAATAGAGTATTTAATAATTTAACCAATAAAAAGTTAGCACATTAAGGTGGTAGCATATTGGTTTGGGGTGCCAGGTGTAAACAGACCATCAAGCAAACTTATTTTTAAAATGATAAAATCAATTTCAAATAGGGTTACATAAATTAATGTACAAAAGTTTTATTTAACATAAACGTGACAAGCGATAAAATAATAGAATTATTAAACTTAACAGTGTTATCAGCTATTACAAAAAAATTGTGTTATAAAATATACATTCATGTTGTATTATTTACACAATACATAGTATAATAAACTAATTATAGCAGTTTATTATATACTTTGTATTAACGCTGTTTTCAAATAAACGCTTTAGACAGATAATCAACCCAAACTATATTCCCCCTAATACTAAAAGTAATAGTCTAAGTTGTTTAACTACGTCATCGCCTTGACAATGTGCTTTTATCGATGTTTAATATTTTTACCACCTACTGATTCGCATTGAACGCGTTTATTTGATAGTGTTTTTATCACTTTCAGTATACATTTGTATTCCTATTTCATTTTATATCAGATAACAATAATGTAGTGTCTGATAAATAGATTTTGTTTTTATTTTTTGTTTATTCAAGATACTTAAAAAAATGTATGTTAAACAATAATAGTTTTTTTGTCAGAATTAATTCCAATCCCCATCCCTATTCCCACTCCACCCCTATTTCTATTCCCACCCCACCCCTAACCCAATCTTAGTGTCTTAACGCTTTTTTCGTTACGCTTTTTTGGTAACTCTTTTTTCGGGTATGTGCCAGAGCTAAGACATAAATATGTCAAAAAAAATTAGTTGGGATGGGGTCTCCTGACTTATTTTTATTTTGATAGCAACTTTTGAAGCTTAAATTGCAACGCATACATTTTATTAACTTTTTAAATTGAGAATTTTGTACTAACACATTTCGACTGGTCGAAGTTATTGAAGATTCCATTTTAGGGCAAGAGGTAAAGTGGAGTGTAGTATTTTTTTTATCTGTAAACATTTCCCCTCCCATCCTAAAATTTCCTAAAATTAAAATTTAATTCCTAAACTTTAAAAGAAGTTATCCAAAACTGGTCTTCGACCAGTCAAAATGTATAGTGCATTATTCTCAATTAAAAAAGTTAGTGATAGTGATGTATACGTTAACTCTCAAATTTTTTTTTAGAATTTACACTGTTAAAAAATACTAATTTTTTCCACACTCCGCCGCCCCCCCCCCGTGTCCCGAACAACTCTTCTGTTTTTTTTTATATTTAAGGCGAGTAACATTAAAACATATTTTGGTTTTTTTATGTTGGCTTAATATTTAATTTAAAAGGTTTATACGTTTCAAAGTAAAATATTCAGTTGTTTCTCAACGTTGTTATTTGTTTAACTATACATCTAGGCTACAACTGTTCAATACAAAAAATTGTTTAAGATTTCTTAAAAACATGTTATTATCGAAAACAAGTGTATTTTTCTAACGTATTTTGTTTTGCCATTCAGGCACCTATACAAATATTTTTAACTATTTTCATGCTTGACCGTCATACCCTATCGTTCCAATACATAGTATGAAAAACTATTTTGTACATTAAGATACAATATTATTCTATTTATTTGCCCTTATGTAAACATTTTTAATTATTACTTAATGCTACATTTAATTTGATTGTTCGTAAAATATATAACAGTACTATTTTCTTAACCGCGATAAATTAAAGAATGAAGACAAATTAAATTTATTTATTAAAACATTGGAAAATATGGAAAATTCAATAAAAAATAGTTTAATTAAAATTTTTAATATTATCGTACAACGTATGTAACCTCAATACCATAAGCTATGCGAGTAAGCAACAGAAAAACAAAATGACATATTTTTTTGGGTCACAAAAAAACCGCTTTACGCTTACAGGTGGAATCAATCATTTTTCGTAGCAACTAAACGGCGTAAGATGTACAAGGTGATCAAATTACCGTAGAACACTCAATATTTCTAAAGCTAATTGCAATTTTGTAGTTTTTTTTAAAAATGTTGTTTATGTAGTTTTACAACATTATGAAATTACTAAATACTTAACTTTTTCGGGATTATCCTAAGGTCTATCGACTTTCGACAGATGAACGCTAAATAGAATCAACTATGTCGTCAGAAAGACGGTATAATAAGATGGTACATAATGTTTTTAGGGTCAAAATTTATATCAGCTTTTGAATTCAGTCCTTATTTAGGGGTTTTAAGGGGGGGGGAGATTTTTTTAATTTAAAAAAAAAAATTATTTGCATATTGGCTGTAATGATTTAGGGTCGTTGATTTAAAAAATGTAACCAGTTTTTCTATTCACTCCTAATTTCCATGTTAGGAATGGTTAAACGAGCCATTAGGATGTTGTTTTTTAGTTTTGTACAACTTATTGTGTTTCATATCGATTTATATAATTTTGGGAACGCAGAATCCAAAAATGATATAAATTTAAAAATTCACCACCTTTATATGTTTTATTTTTTAGTCAGTAATAAAAGTTCATTGGCTGACAAGTGGTTATTGGAAAATGGCTAATTAATTCTACCCAACCGATAATATTAGGTAAATGTGTAAAATCGTTTTAATCGTTGTCATATTTTGTTTCTCTTTGTAATTTTAATACTATGTACATCTTACAATTAATATTATGTGTTACGTTTTTTAATTGTCTAAATAATTTGAAGTATATGATAGGTTTGTTTAGGTTAAGTTGATATAATAAGTTGTTAAAATAGTATTGAATAAAAAAAAAAATTAGAAATTAGTAATCAAATATTTTTTCATCTTTTTCTTTCACCAATTTTAATAATTTGTAATAACGTTTTATACAAAAACATGCCCACCAATTGTGTTTTCTTGGTGATCTGGTAGTATATAGGATCTTAGGATTGGATCTTATCCATATAAACGTTTGGAAAAACAAAAAAAGATCCAAACATTTACAAAAGAGTAAAAAAGTAAGGAAAATATCTTAATTTTCCAAACAACTCTCAACTATTTAGATTACTATGGTCGTTTTTACTAGAGGTAAATTATTTATTATTTCACCATTCCTAGAAAGAGTAGATTATTTTTTAATTTGGTCACTTTTTTATGTGTAGTATATTAGTAGTATTTAAGTCTGAAAATAAATAATAAAAGAACATGTGCTGCGATCCTATATTACAATAACAAGATCTTCGAAAATCGTAAACCATTTTTTTAAACAGCTATGGCCTATGTATCATAAAAAAATATATTAACAAACAATAAACAATTGAACATTTTACTTTAAAACGTATCTACCTTTTAAACCAAACAATAAGGTTTGATTATATGTTGCTATAAAGTGCGTACGGTCAAAATCTACAAATAAAAAACCATATTTATACGGTGTTCGAATATTATTTATTAAAAACAAGTTGTTTTTTAAAACGTATTCGGTTTTGTTGTATTATTTGGGTTATGCTTGGAAATTATGTTATTACGGTTTTACAAAAGTAATATTTTCCCAACATGTACTTTATTTTATTTATTTGTTTTGTATCTGTGTCCAAGACAACTACCAACTTGGAATTTCGAATTAGGATTTTATACAAATTTAAAATGAAATAAATATGAGAAGGAATTTTACAGCTAAACTCATCACGATATTATATGGTATTTCTTTAAAATTAGGTCAATTGTAATAAAACATTTAAAAACATATTTTTTTCTTGTACCTCACATACGTAGCTTTGGTAGGTAGTATATGCGTTTAACCGTGGTTTTTTTTTCTTTCTTTATTTGTTCTTGACAATTGTGTAGACAGTTTGGCAAAACATGTATACTTAAAAACACCATACGAAGTCTTGGTAATGGTGGTAAACCCTACGTATTAAAATAAACTACAATAGCGCTACGAAGTACACATGATTAAAAATTTTGTTAATAATATTTATATTTTATTAATATCGAAAATTATACTAATTATAGTAAAAACAAATAGTTGGAATAGATTAGATAATTAAATACAAATTTACTTATTCGGTGAATATTTTCTTTATTGGTAGATAAGTTTATATAATAGACATATTATAATATATATGATAAATTCTAGCCAGAAATTTGTGGGCCCCAGATCCAGTATACAGTTATAGAAATCCTTCAAAAAGATAGGATATAATTTTTATTTTTATTCAAAGTGGTTATCACCCTAAAGCTATAAAAGCTTTTTAGAGTGTAACAAAATTGAATATATTTGACTATTTCACAACAACTGCTGCAATGTAAACATATGTCTGTTGATTTCATGAAGATTCAACTTGTTTAGTTTTGTCATTTGTGTATTTAGGTATTTAAACCATTTTTCTAAAATTACAGTAGCAATGTAAAAAAAATTAAAAATCTTTAAAATTTACCACAATGAACATTGTTTAATTTTTAGAGTTTATATTTTTACAGTTATTTTTATATAGCTTAAAATTATTACCTACATAATAATAATATTGTTTCCCCTGAATAAATTTAGCTACATAAAGCTACTACATAGAGCTTCTTAGACTTAAATCGAAATATTATGTATGTATTTTACTATTTTACAACGGCTGTTGTAATGTAAGCAAATGATAAATGTCTGTTGGTATCTAAAATTTTAAATTTGTATTGTTCTGTAGCAAAAACCAGTTGTTTTCATATTTCGTTTTTTTTTGCACTAAATACAATACTTTTTACACTAGAAGGAATTGGTCCAGTATTAAAAAGGTTACAGTGTATACAGACTAAAAAATAGCCCACATCATGGTAAAACTAATAGCATCTCTGCTCTGCATCGAAGCTAAAAATTTGTTTAGTATAAAAACAAACTTAAAGAAGTGGTAAAAATGTAGTAATTTTTGTAAATATGATTGTCTTAATTATAAAAGCATATAAGTCGGTTTTCAGCTTTGATGCGGAGCGTAAAAGATAGGTATTGGTTTTACAATGATGTAGATTATTTTAATTGTTTGTTTTGTAGCTATATGCACAATAATTACCAGCTTAGAATTACACAGTACCATTGTATACCAATGTATAATAAAATAATACATAATATGATAATTATAATAGTATTACACGCTAGACTAGCCAAAATATTTCAAAATATCAGTATAGTGGAGTTGGCAATTAATAGGGAAGGGGCACAATAAAATCGACAATTTCACCGTTATTATAGTATTACTATAAAAGTAATTAAATATTAAAATCACTCTTGGACAAAATAATATGGTACATAAAGACATAAAGATATGTAGCTAAGAAATTGTAGGCTGATGTGTAGGCTCTACTGGTGGTTATGCAACACCCTCCAATAAAAAAAGAGTCTAAAAGCCGTCTAGAGCCAGAAATATTTTTAAAATTAAAATGCAAGAATCAAAGTTTTTGATTAATCTATTTGAAAACTAGTTAGATTTATTAAAAAAAGTAAATTCCAGAAATTGACTTAGCGTTTTAGTCTTTATGGGTATACAATTAACCATTTTTCGTTCCGCTTACATAAAAGCTACAATTTTTTAGTTGAAACTAATGATATAACTTGACATCGAAAACACCATAATATTGAATATAAATATTTTTTAATCATATTCAGTTTTCCTAAAAACCTGTAACTGAAGTTTTTTACTAACCAATGTACTTTTAATTTATGGAAAAATGCGTTTGTAGTACATATTTGTGTTGCTATACGGTGTATAATCAAGTTCTTACACGAGTAACCCAGTTGAACAGATTATTTTGTTATTATGTTTAAAAACAACAATATGATATGTGATCTCATTTTGGCAAATTTTGAGAAAAACGCCAAAATAGTTTAAAAAATATTCCTATTCAAAACTTTAACAAGAAATAAAATCGTAATTTTTTAAAAAAATATTTCCAATCTATGCTACCGGATATAATAAGCAAATAGTAACATTAATATAATATAATAATGTTACTATTTGCTTACACGGGCAGCTAGTGTATATATAAATATGTACCCGGCTAGGCATGGGTTAAGAAATACAATTGAAACATAGTTCTCACAAATTATACAAATTATTAGTTTATATTAGTAAGATTTAATTTAGCGCTAATCAGTGCACAACATTTTTGGTTAATCTGTCTTTTGAAACAGATTCGATGGTTTCCCCATACGAGAGCATGCAACATATAGTTGTATAGATTTTTATGGATTTTTAAAGTCCAAGCCGCAAATGGACAATGTTTTTCCCTGAAACTTATTTATGGTCATCGCGAAAGCCAAACCAATAGGAAATTAAAGTCTTTTGAGTGGTATTGGAGATTCCGACGATATCATTGGAATTCATGGCAACAGGCCAATTTCTCCTTTGCTTCAAGAACATTTCCGGTGATCTTTTTAATGACCATACGTATACCGTGCATAATCTAGGTGGATTTAAATCACGCAGAAGAATAATCGGTAAACTAATTTTTAACCGAAGAGTGTGTGATGGTGGCATTCCTGGTATATCCAGAGAATTAAAAAAAATAGTTGGAAAATGTACGGTTTCGTTTACTACAACAATAGTGTCTATTGATTTAAAAGATTCCTATCTAATCTATCCAATATCTCAAGTTGGACCAAACTACACACAGTGTAAAAATGTCATCAAGATCAGTAAGTAGTTTCGGAGTTCATCGCTAACAAGCATCGTGACTCGAGAATTTGATATATAAATATATATATATATATATTAAATGATTATTTCCAGACATAAGTAAATTTTATACTAAATATAAACTACTTATTTTGGACTTGTGAGTTATGCATGATAATAATTAGGTATAGGAATATAGATATAACTTGATATAGAAAACATCATAATATTAATTATATTCAATTTTTAATCATATTTAATTTTCTTAAAAATCTTTGGCTAATTTTTTTTGTTTACCAATGTAAAGGGCAAAAATGTGGGAAAAAAGGTTTGCAATACATATTTATGTTGGTATACGGTCTAATGATTGAGATACATCATAATATTCAATATAAATGTTTTTAATCCCTCTTTTACGTTTAACGTCCGTTATTCCCACCGATCAGGGATTAGACCGTTTTGATTTGGCATTTTTGGGCTTATAACTGCCTACCGACCTAACGTTACCAAACAAGTTCACCATTAAAGGGAGGTTCAGGTGGCCATTTCTTCCCCCAGACAGTTGCCCACCTAGATGAACAAACCGCAAGTGGCCGAGATTCGAACCAGCGACCCTGCGTTGATACACTGCAGGCTTATATCACTCTGGCACGCACCTGCACAAATGTTTTTTAATCATATTTTTTTTTTTTTTTTTTAAATATCTAGCTAAAATATTTTATTTACCAATGTAAATAAACCATGACTGTATGTACTCGTACATGTTTATGTTGCTATACGGTGTATGAAAATGTTGTTACACGAGTAATCCAGTTAAACAGAATCATAATTTTTTTTACTGTATACATAAATAAAGGAAAAAAATGGTGATATAATATGATGAGTGAGATCATCGAATGATAAAAGCCAAAGCGATGGTAATTCTTTAGCCACAAAGATATGTCATAAATTGTTAGAAAATAAATCGAGAATTAGATAAATATGATCTAAAATATGAATTCAAAATTGGTGTTTATCCAACTTACAATTATGATTTTTGAAAAAACGACTTTATCGTTTCAAACTTGTTGGTTGTTCTTAGCATAATAATTAGACACAGGTATATCATTATAACTAACTAACTAACTTCCCCTTGAAGAGTTAGATACCTTTTAGCTTCAATGCAGAGCAGCGAAGGTATTGGTTTTACTCAAATGTGTTTTTTTTTTTATTTGTATACACTGTAACTTTTTTAATACTGGATCAATTCTTTCGAGTAGCAACTCTATAAATCACAAATTTCATCTTGTTGGTACTTTGAGGGGGGGGGGGGGAGGAGGATAAAAGTTGAAAAAGTTTAAATCTTCACAGTCGAAATTTGAAAAAACAAAAATAAAACCGTATGAGTTTTTAAGTTAGAACTTTTACTGGCTATAATTTCGAGAAAAAAAGCCGGATCGAGTTGAAATTTATTAAGAATATTTATTTGGTATGCCCGTGGTATTTGGTAGAACTCATATGTGTCCATAACATATTAAACGGAAAACAAATTCGGCACTACAGTTTATTTTATAATTGCCGGAAAGCTGTAATTTCGCAAATTGCGTATATTTTAACAAAAACACCTAAAATCTTGAAAAGTTGTTTTTTTTTGTCCCATTTATTTTGTAATTGTAGGCAAGTCGATAAAATGGCAAAACATTGTACGGATTTATCGAATTGTATTTTTTAGATTTTTTCATATGCTTACAGACTAACATAAAATAATACTTCATAAGTTTACCGATTTCACTAAAGAGGCGTATTGTTCAAGGGCTAAGTGCACAGTTGTTTTAATACATTGAATTATTTTTTAATGGATTTTTAGGTAGGTATATTTCTACATTAAAAATGTTATTGTAAAAATTCAAAGCAGCTGTAAAAACAAATGGTTGGAATAGACTAGATAATAAAATACAAGACGTTTTCTTATTCGGTGAACATTATTTTATTGGTAGATAGGTACACATAATGTAATTTATATGATAAAGTAACAAAATGCTTTATTTGGAATATTATATTGTTATTGGAAAAAACACTATAGTTTCAAACACAATAATAATTATTGTGTTTATTATGATGAACAAAAATGAAAATTTAAAAATATACACAACTTAGTAAGCATATTTTTTTCAGAATGCGACACGGATCTTAGATATTGTAGCTTTGTTGTAAAGTTTAATCGTTGTTACGAGGGCTGAAAAAAAAAAATTAAATAATTGTGAAAAAAAGTCGTTTTTTTTTATAATTTGCTTATACATACATTTTAATTAAAACTAAGTGTTAGGCTACCAGTATAAATTATTAAGTATTCTAATAGTAGTCTCACTAGTAATCTTAGGATTTACTTCTACCGGTATCAATTGTTTTAATTATTATGAAAAAAATGAAAATGGTTCACTTTAAATAAGTTCATTTTTATACCTGCCAGGTGGAGTTTGTAGTCCTGGATCTGGATCTGAAACATCAAAAAATAAATCAAATACTTGTTTTTCCTATTTTATAACCTATATTCATTTTATTTAAGTCTCAAAAGCCAACCAGCCTGTGGTAGTAAAAACCTACCAGGCTGCGTAGGGTGGTTCTGCTGGTCTTTGTATTGGTGGAGGTAGCTGATCTAAAACATCAATAAATAAATCAAATACTCGTTTTTCCTATTTTATAACCTATATATATTTTATTTAAGTCTCAAAAACTTACCATCCGAAGGAATTAATTGTGGTTCTGCTGGTATTCGTATTGGTGGAGGTGCGTGTGGTCGTGGTTGTGCTGGTGGCTGTGTAACTGAAACATAAAAAAAATCAAATACTTGTTTTTCCTATTTTATAACCTATATAAATTTAATTTAAGTCTCAAAAACATACCAGCTTGTTGTAGTTCAATTGGTTCTGGTGGTAAATCTAATGGTGAATCTGAAACATCAAAAAATAAATCAAATACTTGTTTTTTCTATTTTATCATTTTGAACCGTACATTTAAATCATTTAACTTTGTTAGCTATGCATTAACTAATTGTGTTATATTGCCAATAAACATGGTAGAGTTATTCTTATATTCAATAGTTCAACACATTTTTGGCCAATGGTGCGTACGCGCACCATAAAATAAATACATCTTTTGTGGGAAATTAGTTAATGCATTTATAGCATTTTAAACACTTAATAAGCTTTAATAAAAACAAATTAAAAAGACTCACTCCCTGTTTGCTGGTCATTCGAAATATCGAAAAAATTCCTTTTATAACCCTTTTGTAACATTTCATACTCATTTTAAGCTTTATCGAAAACAATTGTACAATCAGCTTGACTTACAGTCATTTGAAACCCGTTTAATACAAATATATGCTAGATTTCACTTTTATAGCTTATATAAGTTATTACAAATAACTCAATCACTTACCAGCACCATCTGGTGGGGTCGGGATATCTAAAATTTTGAAGAAAAGAACTTACAGTCATTTGAATAACAAAAAAATTAAAAATTAATATTAAATTTCGCTTTAATCAATTATATAAGCTATATCAAAGTCTCGAAGACTTTGAGGATACGCCAGGTTTTGGCGTATCCTCTGAAATTTTGAAAAAAAAACTTTAATATATTTTTTTTTTTTTATCTTAATGCAATATTTTTAAATAATATAATTATATAATGCATATAATTTAATGCGTGAACTTACTTCCTTCAACACCTAAAAAATAGAAAATAGATTTTTATAATATGAAAATTAATTAATAAATAAATAAAAAGTTTTAAATTAAATTTTTTTTTCTTAAAAAAATCATCAGGTTACTAAAAAAAACTAAGACATCGAAACTTGACGCTTAGTTTAATTTTTTTATTATTACTATAACATTTTTATACTAATTGTTTTTTTTTATGTACCTGTAGACACTGCCAGGATAATGAACAGTGCGGCTGTTAGAAGCAAAACTATGCTATTAAACTTCATATTTAAAAAAATCTTAAAGAAATTAAAACACCAAACGAAATATAAATTTTCGGATTTAAAGTCGAAGTGAAACGCCAAGGAAGTGCCACGCTATACTAGAGTACGTGACTACAGTTCATGTTAATTCTACAACTATTTTATTTGGTTCTTTATTTGTTCTTAACAATTGTGTAGATAGATTGGTTAAACATATATACTTAAAAAACCCATACGAAGGCTTGGTAATGGTGGTAAACCCTACTTGTTAAAATAAACCACAATAGCGCTACGAAGAACACATGTTTTTGTTGATAATATTTATACTCGTATTTTATTAATATCGAAAATTATACCAATTATAGTAAAAACAAATAGTTGGAATAGATTAGATAATTAAATACAAATTTACTTATTCGGTGAATATTTTCTTTATTCGTAGATAGGTTTATATAACAGACATATTATAATATATATGATAAATTCTAGCCAGAAATTTGTGGGCCTCAGATCCAGTTTATAGTTATAGAAATCCTTCAAAAAGATAGGTTATAATTTTTATTTTGACTCAAAGTGATTATCACCCTTTCCCTTGTACCAGGATTTAATGGTTTTAAATGTTAACTTCATTTAATAACTCAAAAAACAAGGGAAAATGTACTTAGTACTTTACCTTTACAAAAACAACTTGTTTTTGGTAAAAAACAAATCATATAATTTGTGATTTTTTATGTAGATTTTGCGCGTAGGCAATTTATTCTACAAATTGCAATGTAAAACTATGTACTTTTTTTATTATACAAATATGACTACTTGTAAAGGTAAAATAGGACGATTCTAACTGTTATTTTGTAGTATTGTACAATAATGTATTGAGTGTACAGTAATGTTAGCTTTGTAAAACACAAGTTGTATTAATATACTATACTTAAAATATAAATAATTAAACTGAAGGTATTCAAAAAAACATTTAGATTCTTTTAATTATAGTTAAATGTTCTGTTTAGTCAACTAGAAAACAAGATATACGTGTGTAACAAGATTATTCTTTACACATTTTTTTAATTACAAAGTAATTTGGTTTCCTCCCTGAATAGTTTAAGCTATAAAAGCTTTTTGGAGTGTAACAAAATTGTATGTATTCGACTATTTCACAACAACTGTTGTAAAGTAAACAAATGATAAATATGTTATACCATTCTGAATAGATGTACATAAACATGTTATAATGATTTCAAACATTTTTTTAAGATTTTAGGTGTAGGTACCTAATTTCGTATATTTTAACATATAGGTACACCTAAAATCTTAAAAATATTTATGAAATCATTACAACATGTTTATGTACATCTATTCAGAATGGTATAAAATATTTGTCATTTGTTTAAATTGTAGCAGTCATTGTAAAAAGTATTGTATTTAGTGCAAAAAAAACGAAATATGAAAACAACTGGTTTTTGCTACAGAACAATACAAATTTGAAATCTTAGATACCAACAGACGTTTATCATTTGTTTACATTACAACAGCCGTTGTAAAATAGTAGAATACCTACATAATATTTCGATTTAAGTCTAATAAGCTCCATGTAGTAGCTTTATGTAGCTAAATTTATTCAGGGGAAACAATATTAATATTATGTAATAATATTTAGCTATTTTAAAATAATTGTAAAAATATAAACTCTAAAAATTAAACTATGTTCAATGTGGTAAATTTTAAAGATTTTTCATTTTTTTTACATTGCCACAGTGATTTTAGAAAAATGGTTTAAATACTTAAATACACAAACGACAAAACTGAACATAAAACAACTTGTTTTTTTCTAATAAGCAATAATAAATATATATGATATATTATATATATCATATAGTGACTGCCTTATAGATCGATTTTTGAATTCTTAAGTTTCTAAATACGCTCAAAAAAGTCACACATCATCATGCCGTGCTCCCACATTAGTAGTCTCAATTTTTAATTATACTTTATCCTCAGCATTCCCCCCCCCTCTCGGGTGATAGACATTTTTTTGTTTTTGGACATAATTTTAAGACCTTATAGTTGAAAATATTGTGCGCGTTTAATGTTCAATTATAACATGTTGTCATATTAAACTAAAAAAATATGTAGAACACTCATGTACGAATACATAGGTTTGTAAAAAAGCTTAATAATATTACATATTAATATTGTTTTCCCTAGAATAAGTTTAGCTTCATAAAGCTATTACATAGAGCTTATTAGACTTAAATCAAAATATTATGTATTCCACTATTTCACAACAACTCTTGCAAAGTAAACAAATGATAAGTGTCTGCTGGTATCTAAAATTTCAAATTTGTATTGGTCTTTGGCAAAAACAAGTTGTTTTCATATTTTGTTTTTTCGTACTAAATACAATATTTTCTACAATGACTGCTGCAATGTACACAAATGACAAATACATGTTGATGAATACATGAGATTTTAATAATTAGACATATAAAGGTGTTTGCTATAATTATTTTAACGTCAAGTTTATCAAGATGACTTTGATATATTATGGTAGGGCAATATATTATGATACTAGCTCACACTTTACGTGATTAGTCAAACTTTGTAATTTCAAGTTAGTACAAATAAGTACATATAAATAAAATAAAGTAAATCATTATAAAACTAATACCTACATTTTACGCTCCGAATTTTTTTTATTCTATATGGCTCCGAATCAAAGCTGAAAACCGAATCATATGTTTTTGTGATTCATCCCATAATATTTACAAAAATTATCTCATAAAAAACTTTTTCAAGTTTGATTATAAACTAAACACATATTTCTTGAATTGATATTTTATGTTGAAAAAATATGACTTTCATAAGACCGTAATAGCATAGTTTCTATGCAATATTTTGAAAACCTAATATGATATTTAGATTTTCATCCAAAAATCATACTCTGTTCTTTTCATAAAAAAGTCAAGAAAATTAATAAGTTTTATGAATATAATAATTTATGAGCCAAAATTCATCCAACAGCCCTTGATGCAGCGGCTATTAATAATAATTTTAAAATAAAAGCTGTTGCGAGACGCTCAGCGTGAGTGAACCGTATTTCGGAATTTTTTTTGGTTTGATGGAATACAGGGTGATTTTTTTATCATGAACCACTCAATATCTCATAGAATACAATAAAAATTAAAATTTTTTTTTTTTACAATGTGATCGCAATTTTTCAAAATTTTTTTCGTTTTGACATTTTCATGTCTTAGCTCTGGCACAACCGAAAAAAGCGTCACGAAAAGCGTTACCACACGGAGATGGGATTGGGGTGGAAGATAGGGGTAGGAGATAGGGATAGAAGATTAACGTATATATTTTATTAACTTTTTAAATTGTGAATAATGTACTAAAAATTGGGATAGGTCGATAACGAGTTTCGAATAATAATTTTTGAAGTTATAAAAGTTTCGAGTTTAGGGCAGAAAGAAAGGTGGATTGTATTTTTATTTTTATCTGCGCGCATTTCCCAACCGCACTTCACCTCCCATCCTAACTTTTAAACTCTTTTAACTTTATAAGTTTAAAAAGTTAATAAAATATATACTTTACCGTTTAAGTTTCAAAAGTTGCTATCAAAAAACTTAGTTGAGAGGGGGGTAAAAAAAACCAAGTGAGATATTGACTGGTTCATGATAAAAGAATCACCCTGCATATAAAAAAAAATTAGGTTTTTTTTTTATGTGATATCACAATGTTTGTATAATCCATCTTAATATCCAAACATTTAACCGAAGCTGGTTACCGACCAGTCAACACTTTTAGTACATTATTCTCAATTTAAAAAGTTAATAAGATAAATACGTTACCGTTTAAGTTTCAAAAATGGCTATCAAAAATACTAAGTTGTATAATCACAATATAAAAAAAAAAAATTGTATTTTTTATTAAACCCTATGAGATATAAAGTGGTTTATGATAAAGGATCACCTTGTATAAGACTTTTCTAGAGGAGTAAAAATACACACGAATATATAATATACATATTGGTTTGTATTTTTATCATTTTTAATTAAATTGGGTTTATTTTTAGGAACGCTTGTTTAAATGTTGGGAAGATTTTTTTAAAGGACTTTAAGATCGATTGAAATTTCTAAAAAACCTCAGGAACCGATTTCAACCAATAAATATAAAAACATTTTTTTTTTTAACTAATTTTTTATTTTTTTTGGAAAAACGTCGACAATCAATTTCAGCCAGTTAAATAAGTTAATTTTATTTTATATTTAAAATTTTTCAATATTTAAACTGTACCTAAAAAATATTTTTTGGATAAATATAATATAAATAATAATTTATAATTTATACACCATTATAAAATGTGTGGTTTTGGGATACAGCGGTTTTAACCTACCAAAAGTGTGCGGTTTTGCCTTGTGTTTTATCATAAGTGTGTGGTTTTTAGAGTCAACGTTTTTAATCTGTGGTACACGATTGGCGATTGCGAACGTTTTACCTTTTTCGCAACACGATCCACGCAATATCTCACTGGGTTAACCAGTTTTTACTTTTTAATACTCGACCAAATCTTTCGAACAGGAACTCTATGAATGTCAAATTTTATCTAGCCAATACTTGGGGGGGGGGGAGGGAGAGATGATAGCCAAAAATTTGTAGGTCTCAGATCCAGTATATAGTTATAGAAATCCTTATAAAACATATGCTTTTATTTTATTTTGACGCAATGTACAATTTTCAACTTTATTTGTTTATCATAATAACTGTGTTTGAACCTTTAGATTTTTCTAATAACAATATATTCCAAACAACCAATTTTGTTACCTATCAAGTATATGAATTCCATTACATATACCATTCTTTCAATAAAAATAATATTTACGGTGTACCTAGGTACAATTTATTTTTTCTTATCTTATCTATTTCGACTATTTGCTTTTTATACTGATTCCTCCCCTTCTTTTTATATCTATATTATAAAATAACTATGAAGATGTGTAATTCTAGTTAATTGTTTACACTAATTTGTTATAACACATTTTCAAATATAAACATATATCTTTTTATTATTTACTATCTATCTATACTTTAAAGAAAATATTTTTATTGTGTCATATCATGCCTAATCACTTAAAATGCGAGCGAGTGAATTTTCTAAATTCCTCTATTGTCCAAACATTTTAAGCCTATAATTTTCAACAGTAATATAATATAGATATTATCCACAAAAAGTTTAGTCAGGTTTTCTTTTAACGCTATTGTGGTTTATAGTAACATACAAAATTTGACACCATTTACAAGTCTTTGTTTGGTGTTTTTAAATACGTATGTTTTGCCAAGCTATTAACATCTACAGAAATGCCAAGAACAAATAATGAAACAAAAAAACACAGTTGAATGCAAATACTACCCATAAAAAGTCTGCATGCGAACTAACAAGAAAAAAATATGTTTTAAAATGTTTTATTAGAATTGACTTCATTTTACAGAAATACCATAATATCGTGTTAAGTCTGGCTGTGAAATTCCTTCTTATATTTATTTAATTTTAAATTGGTATAAAATCCTAGTTAGAAATTCTAAATTGCTAGTTGTTAGAGATACAAAACAAATAAATAATATGAAGTACATCATCGTAAAGCTAATCATATACCTTTTATATAAAACCGAATAATGTGTTTTTATGATTCATACCATAATTCTTACAAAAATGACTACTCAATTTTATGAATACCGCAATAACATAGTTTCTATGCAATACTTTTAAAACGTAATACGATATTTCGATTTTCCTCCAACATTTTTGTGGTTTATACTAACATGGAAGTTGACATTATTTACATTATGCCTATGTATATTAAGATATTTTTTTATATGTATGTTTTTTTTAAAGTATTAATACTTCTGCTCAGTTCAAGAACAAATAACGAAACAAAAAAAACATAATAAAACGCATATACAACCTACAATTGCTTTGTATGTTAGCTACAAGAAAAAATATGTTTTAATAATATATAGGTATTACAATTAACCTAATTTAAAAGGAATAACATATCGTGTTGAATTTGTCTGTAAAAATAATACTCACTAACTTTATTAATATAATATTTTATAAATTCACCATTAAGGAAAAATATAAAAAAATAAAGATTTTTTTTATGTTTCCTATTTGTTTTATGATACTGATGATAATGATTACTGATTTATGATTATTGATTATTGATACAATACTAGAGTATAACGCCATAATGAAATAATCCCTAAACAATATTTTTAAAAACTAACATGGTAATTGGATTTTCCTTCAAAAATCATTCCCTTTTCATTTCATAAAATAAGTCGAATAAGTTTTATGAATATAATAATTTGTGAGCTAAAATTCATCCAACAGCCTTTGATGCTACGGCTATTAATGATAATTTAAAAATTAAAACTGTTGAAAGTTGAGCAGCTGATGTGAACTTTATTTTGGATTTGTTTGGATTTAAAGGAATAAAAGACTTTTCTGGAGAAAAAAAATTTACACAAATATGAATATATTGAATTATTACTTGCATACGAATTAATTAAATTTTATAATTAAGCATATTTTTTTAACATTTTACCAATAACACAATATCATAATAGATCAAGGGTATCTTGAAGGCTGAAAAAAAACCACTTTAAATATACATTTTAAGCAATAGCCACATAATTGAAGTTAACGTTTACAATACAATACATATCCGAATATATTTTATTAAAAAATTTGTATTCAAGTAAATACGCTTTTATTTTACACAATTAAAATACGTAATAGAAGTGCTTTTGAACCATAAAATGAGCAATCTTGCTTTTTAAGAAAACATATGCTTTTGAACGCACATTATGTGATATAAAATAATGACGATAAAATGTATCAACTAGAATATAAGACATCCAATAATAATATATTTAATATATTATTAAAATTAATGTAAAAAATAAAAAATCATTATCTTTTGTATAATATAACTGGAGGGTATGATAATTTAGCCTTATATATTTAAGTTATTTTAGAATTTTGAGTATTGCACAGGGGCTACAATACAGAATAGAGTATTTAATAATTTAACCAATAAAAAGTTAGCACATTAAGGTGGTAGCATATTGGTTTGGGGTGCCAGGTGTAAACAGACCATCAAGCAAACTTATTTTTAAAATGATAAAATCAATTTCAAATAGGGTTACATAAATTAATGTACAAAAGTATTATTTAACATAAACGTGACAAGCGATAAAATAATAGAATTATTAAACTTAACAGTGTTATCAGCTATTACAAAAAAATTGTGTTATAAAATATACATTCATGTTGTATTATTTACACAATACATAGTATAATAAACTAATTATAGCAGTTTATTATATACTTTGTGTTAACGCTGTTTTCAAATAAACGCTTTAGACAGACAATCAACCCTAACTATATTCCCTCTAATACTAAAAGTAATAGTCTAAGTTGTTTAACTACGTCATCGCCTCGACAATGTGCTTTTATCGATGTTTAATATTTTTACCACCTACTGATTCCCATTGAACGCGTTTATTTGATAGTGTTTTTATCACTTTCAGTATACATTTGTATTCCTATTTCATTTTATATCAGATAACAATAATGTAGTGTCTGATAAATAGATTTTGTTTTTATTTTTTGTTTATTCAAGATGCTTAAAAAAATGTATGTTAAACAATAATAGTTTTTTTTGTCAGAATTAATTCCAATCCCCATCCCTATTCCCACTCCACCCCTATTTCTATTCCCACCCCACCCCTAACCCAATCTTAGTGTCTTAACGCTTTTTTCGTTACGCTTTTTTGGTAACACTTTTTTCGGGTATGTGTCAGAGCTAAGACATAAAAATGTCAACAAAAAAAAGTTGGGATGGGGTCTCCTGACTTATTTTTATTTTGATAGCAACTTTTAAAGCTTAAATTGCAACGCATACATTTCATTAACTTTTTAAATTGAGAATTTTGTACTAACACATTTCGACTGGTCGAAGTTATTGAAGATTCCATTTTAGGGCAAGAGGTAAAGTGGAGTGTAGTATTTTTTTTATCTGTAAACATTTTCCCTCCCATCCTAAAATTTCCTAAAATTAAAATTTAATTCCTAAACTTTAAAAGAAGTTATCCAAAACTGGTCTTCGACCAGTCAAAATGTATAGTGCATTATTCTCAATTAAAAAAGTTAGTGATAGTGATGTATACGTTAACTCTCAAATTTTTTTTTAGAATTTACACTGTTAAAAAATACTAATTTTTTCCACACTCCGCCCCCCCCCCCCGTGTCCCGAACAACTCTTCTGTTTTTTTTTATATTTAAGGCGAGTAACATTAAAACATATTTTGGTTTTTTCATGTTGGCTTAATATTTAATTTAAAAGGTTTATACGTTTCAAAGTAAAATATTCAGTTGTTTCTCAACGTTGTTATTTGTTTAACTATACATCTAGGCTACAACTGTTCAATACAAAAAATTGTTTAAGATTTCTTAAAAACATGTTATTATCGAAAACAAGTGTATTTTTCTAACGTATTTTGTTTTGCCGTTCAGGCACCTATACAAATATTTTTAACTATTTTCATGCTTGACCGTCATACCCTATCGTTCCAATACATAGTATGAAAAACTATTTTGTACATTAAGATACAATATTATTCTATTTATTTGCCCTTATTTAAACATTTTTAATTATTACTTAATGCTACATTTAATTTGATTGTACGTAAAATATATAACAGTAGTATTTTCTTAACCGCGATAAATTAAAGAACGAAGACAAATTAAATTAATTTTATTAAGATATTGGAAAATATGGAAACTTCAGTAAAAAAATTGTTTAATTAAAATTTTTAATATTATCGTACAACGTATGTAACCTCAATAGCTATGCGAGTAAGCAACAGAAAAACAAAATGACATATTTTTTTGGGTCACAAAAAAACCGCTTTACGCTTACAGGTGGAATCAATCATTTTTCGTAGCAACTAAACGGCGTAACGCCATATTAAGATGTACAAGGTGATCAAATTACCGTAGAACACTCAATATTTCTAAAGCGAATTGCAATTTTGTAGTTTTTTTAAAAAATGTTGTTTATGTAGTTTTACAACATTATGAAATTACTAAATACTTAACTTTTTCGGGATTATCCTAAGGTCTATCGACTTTCGACAGATGAACGCTAAATAGAATCAACTATGTCGTCAGAAAGACGGTATAATAAGATGGTACATAATGTTTTTAGGGTCAAAATTTATATCAGCTTTTGAATTCAGTCCTTATTTAGGGGTTTTAAGGGGGGGAGATATTTTAAATTTAAAAAAAAAAATTATTTGCATATTGGCTGTAATGATTTAGGGTCGTTGATTTAAAAAATGTAACCAGTTTTTCTATTCACCCCTAATTTCCATGTTAGGAATGGTTAAACGAGCCATTAGGATGTTGTTTTTTAGTTTTGTACAACTTATTGTGTTTCCTATCGATTTATATAATTTTGGGAACGCAGAATCCAAAAATGATATAAATTTAAAAATTTACCACCTTTATATGTTTTATTTTTTAGTCAGTAATAAAAGTTCATTGGCTGACAAGTGGTTATTGGAAAATGGCAAATTAATTCTACCCAACCGATAATATTAGGTAAATGTGTAAAATCGTTTTAATCGTTGTCATATTTTGTTTTTCTTTGTAATTTTAATACTATGTACATCTTACAATTAATATTATGTGTTACGTTTTTTAATTGTCTAAATAATTTGAAGTATATTATAGGTTATTTGTTTAGGTTAAGTTGATATAATAAGTTGTTAAAATAGTATTGAATAAAAAAAAAAATTAGAAATTAGTAATCAAATATTTTTTCATCTTTTTCTTTCACCAATTTTAATAATTTGTAATAACGTTTTATACAAAAACATGCCCACCAATTGTGTTTTCTTGGTGATCTGGTAGTGTATAGGATCTTAGGATTGGATCTTATCCATATAAACGTTTGGAAAAACAAAAAAAGATCTAAACATTTACAAAAGAGTAAAAAAGTAAGGAAAATATTTTAATTTTACAAACAACTCTCAACTATTTTGATTACTATGGTCGTTTTTACTAGAGGTAAATTATTTATTATTTCACCATTCCTAGAAAGAGTAGATTATTTTTTAATTTGGTCACTTTTTTATGTGTAGTATATTAGTAGTATTTAAGTCTGAAAATAAATAATAAAAGAACATGTGCTGCAATCCTATATTACAATAACAAGATTTTCGAAAATCGTAAACCATTTTTTTAAATAGCTATGGCCTATGTATCATAACAAAATATATTAACAAAAAATAAACAATTGAACATTTTACTCTAAACCAAACAATAAGATTTGATTATATGTTGCTATAAAGTGCGTACGGTCAAAATCTACAAATTAAAAACCATATTTATACGGTGTTCGAATATTATTTATTAAAAACAAGTTGTTTTTTAAAACGTATTCGGTTTTGTTGTATTATTTGGGTTATGCTTGGAAATTATGTTATAACGGTTTTACAAAAGTAATATTTTCCCAACGTGTACTTTATTTTATTTATTTGTTTTGTATCTGTGTCCAAGATAACTACTAACTTGGAATTTCGAATTAGGGTTTTATACAAATTTAAAATGAAATAAATATGAGAAGGAATTTTACAGATAAAATCATCACGATATTATATGGTATTTCTTTAAAATTAGGTCAATTGTAATAAAACATTTTAAAACATATTTTTTTCTAGTAGCTCACATACGTAGCTTTGGTAGGTAGTATATGCGTTTAACCGTGGTTTTTTTTTTGTTTCTTTATTTGTTCTTGACAATGAAGTAGACAGTTTGGCAAAACATGTATACTTAAAAACACCATACGAAGGCTTAGTAATGGTGGTAAACCCTACGTATTAAAATAAACCACAATAGCGCTACGAAGAACACATGATTTAAAATTTTGTTTATAATATTTATATTTTATTAAAATCGAAAATTATACCTATTCTAAAGTAAATAATATATATTAGATATTTGACTATTTCACAACAACTGCTGCAATGTAAACATATATCTGTTGATTTCATAAAGATTCAACTTGTTTAGTTTTGTCGTTTGTGTATTTAGGTAATTAAACCATTTTTCTAAAATTACAGTAGCAATGTAAAAAAAATGAAAAATCTTTAAAATTTACCACAACGAACATTGTTTAATTTTTAGAGTTTATATTTTTACAATTATTTTTATATAGCTTAAAATTATTACCTACATAATATTAATATTGTTTCCCCTGAATAAATTTAGCTACATAAAGCTACTACTTAGAGCTTATTAGACCTTAATCGAAATATTATGTATTCTACCATTTTACAACGGCTGTTGTAATGTAAGCAAATGATTAATGTCTGTTGGTAACTAAGATTTCAAATTTGTATTGTTCTGTAGCAAAAACCAGTTGTTTTCATAATTCGTTTTTTTTTGCACTAAATACAATACTTTTTACACTAAAGGAATTGGTCCAGTATTAAAAAGGTTACAGTGTATACAGACAAAAAAAATAGCCCACATCATGATAAAACTAATAGCATCTCTGCTCTGCATCGAAGCTAAAAATTTGTTTAGTATAAAAACAAACTTAAAGAAGTGGTAAAAATGTGGTAATTTTTGTAAATATGATTGTCTTAATTATAAAAGCATATAAGTCGGTTTTCAGCTTTGATGCGGAGCGTAAAAGATAGGTATTGGTTTAACAATGATGTAGATTATTTTAATTATTTGTTTTGTAGCTATATGCACAATAATTAACAGCTTAGAATTACACAGTAGCATTGTATACCAATGTATAATAAAATAATACATAATATGATAATTATACTAGTATTACACGCTAGACTAGCCAAAATAATTCAAAATATCAGTATAGTGGAGTTGGCAATTAATAGGGAAGGGGCACAATAAAATCGACAATTTCACCGTTATTATAGTATTACTATAAAAGTAATTAAATATTAAAATCAATCTTGGACAAAATAATATGGTACATAAAGACATAAAGATATGTAGCTAAGAAATTGTAGGCTGATGTGTAGGCTCTACTGGTGGTTATGCAACACCCTCCAATAAAAAAAGAGTCTAAAAGCCGTCTAGAGCCAGAAATATTTTTAAAATTAAAATGCAAGAATCAAAGTTTTTGATTAATCTATTTGAAAACTAGTTAGATTTATTAAAAAAAGTAAATTCCAGAAATTGACTTAGCGTTTTAGTCTTTATGGGTATACAATTAACCATTTTTCGTTCCGCTTACATAAAAGCTACAATTTTTTAGTTGAAACTAATGATATAACTTGACATCGAAAACACCATAATATTGAATATAAATATTTTTTAATCATATTCAGTTTTCCTAAAAACCTGTAACTGAAGTTTTTTACTAACCAATGTACTTTTAATTTATGGAAAAATGCGTTTGTAGTACATATTTGTGTTGCTATACGGTGTATAATCAAGTTCTTACACGAGTAACCCAGTTGAACAGATTATTATGTTATTATGTTTAAAAACAACAATACGATATGTGATCTCATTTTGGCAAATTTTGAGAAAAACGCCAAAATAGTTTAGAAAAATATTCCTATACAAAACTTTAACAAGAAATAAAATCGTAATTTTTAAATGTTTTTTAAAAAAATATTTCCAATCTATGCTACCGGGGATAATAAGCAAATAGTAACATTAATATAATATATTAATGTTACTATTTGCTTACACGGGCAGCTAGTGTATATATAAATATGTACCCGGCTAGGCATGGGTTAAGAAATACAATTGAAACATAGTTCTCACAAATTATACAAATTATTAGTTTATATTAGTAAGATTTAATTTAGCGCTAATCAGTGCACAACATTTTTGGTTAATCTGTCTTTTGAAACAGATTCGATGGTTTCCCCATACGAGAGCATGCAACATATAGTTGCATAGATTTTTATGGATTTTTAAAGTCCAAGCCGCAAATGGACAATGTTTTTCCCTGAAACTTATTTATGGTCATCGCGAAAGCCAAACCAATAGGAAATTAAAGTCTTTTGAGTGGTATTGGAGATTCCGGCGATATCATTGGAATTCATGGCAACAGGCCAATTTCTCCTTTGCTTCAAGAACATTTCCGGTGATCTTTTTAATGACCATACGTATACCGTGCATAATCTAGGTGGATTTAAATCACGCAGAAGAATAATCGGTGAACTAATTTTTAACCGAAGAGTGTGTGATGGTGGCATTCCTGGTATATCCAGAGAATTTAAAAATTTAGTTGGAAAATGTACGGTTTCGTTTACTACAACAATAGTGTCTATTGATTTAAAAGATTCCTATCTAATCTATCCAATATCTCAAGTTGGACCAAACTACACACAGTGTAAAAATGTCATCAAGATCAGTAAGTAGTTTCGGAGTTCATCGCTAACAAGCATCGTGACTCGAGAATTTGATATATATAAAAGGATGATATCTAGATGATTATTTCCAGACATATGTAAATTGTATACTAAATATAAACTACTTATTTTGAACTTGTGAGTTATGCATGATAATAATTAGGTATAGGAATATAGATATAACTTGATATAGAAAACATCATAATATTGATTATATTCAATTTATAATCATATTTAATTTTCTTAAAAATCTGTGGCTAATTTTTTTTGTTTACCAATGTAAAGGGCAAAAATGTGGGAAAAAAGGTTTGCAATACATATTTATGTTGGTATACGGTCTAATGATTGAGATACATCATAATATTCAATATAAATGTTTTAAATCCCTCTTTTACGTTTAACGTCCGTTATTCCCACTTAATTTAGCGCTAATCAGTGCACAACATTTTTAGTTAATCTGTCTTTTGAAACAGATTCAATGGTTTCCCCATACGAGAGCATGCAACATATAGTTTTTTAAAGTCCAAGCCGCAAATGGACATTGTTTTTCCCTGAAACTTATTTATGGTCATCGCGAAAGCCAAACCAATAGGAAATTAAAGTCTTTTGAGTGGTATTGGAGATTCCGACGATATCATTCGAATTCATGGCAACAGGCCAATTTCTCCTTTGCTTCAAGAACATTTCCGGTGATATTTTTAATGACCATACGTATACCGTGCATAATCTAGGTGGATTTAAATCACGCAGAAGAATAATCGGTGAACTAATTTTTAACCGAAGAGTGTGTGATGGTGGCATTCCTGGTATATCCAGAGAATTTAAAAATTTAGTTGGAAAATGTACGGTTTCGTTTACTACAACAATAGTGTCTATTGATTTAAAAGATTCCTATCTAATCTATCCAATATCTCAAGTTGGACCAAACTACACACAGTGTATAAATGTCATCAAGATCAGTAAGTAGTTTCGGAGTTCATCGCTAACAAGCATCGTGACTCGAGAATTTGATATATATAAAAGGATGATATCTAGATGATTATTTCCAGACATATGTAAATTGTATACTAAATATAAACTACTTATTTTGAACTTGTGAGTTATGCATGATAATAATTAGGTATAGGAATATAGATATAACTTGATATAGAAAACATCATAATATTGATTATATTCAATTTTTAATCATATTTAATTTTCTTAAAAATCTGTGGCTAATTTTTTTTGTTTACCAATGTAAAGGGCAAAAATGTGGGAAAGAAGGTTTGCAATACATATTTATGTTGGTATACGGTCTAATGATTGAGATACATCATAATATTCAATATAAATGTTTTAAATCCCTCTTTTACGTTTAACGTCCGTTATTCCCACCGATCAGGTCTTAGACCGTTTTGATTTGGCATTTTTGGGCTTATAACTGCCTACCGACCTAACGTTACCAAACAAGTTCGCCATTAAAGGGAGGTTCAGGTGGCCATTTCTTCCCCCAGACAGTTGCCCACCTAGATGAACAAACCGCAAGTGGCCGAGATTCGAACCAGCGACCCTGCGTTGATACACTGCAGGCTTATATCACTCTGGTACGCACCTGCACAAATGTTTTTTAATCATATTTTTTTTTTTTAAATATCTAGCTAAAATATTTTATTTACCAATGTAAATAAACCATGACTGTATGTACTCGTACATGTTTATGTTGCTATACGGTGTATGAAAATGTTGTTACACGAGTAATCCAGTTAAACAGAATCAGAATTTTTTTTACTGTATACATAAATAAAGGAAAAAATGGTGATATAATATGATGAGTGAGACCAACAAATGATAAAAGCCAAAGCGATGGTAATTCTTCAGCCACAAAGATATGTCATAAATTGTTCAAAAATAAATCGAGAATTAGATAAATATGATCTAAAATATGAATTCAAAATTGGTATTTATCCAACTTACAATTATGATTTTTGAAAAAACGACTTTATCGTTTCAAACTTGTTGGTTGTTCTTAGCATAATAATAAGACATAGGTATATCATTATAACTAACTAACTAATTTCCCCTAGAAGAGTTAGATACCTTTTAGCTTCAATGCAGAGCAGCGAAGGTATTGGTTTTACTCAAATGTGTTTTTTTTTTTATTTGTATACACTGTAACTTTTTTAATACTGGATCAATTCTTTCGAGTAGCAACTCTATAAATCACAAATTTCATCTTGTTGGTACTTTGAGGGGGGGGGAGGAGGATAAAAGTTGAAAAAGTTTACTTCTTCACAGTCGAAATTTGAAAAAAACAAAAATAAAACCGTATGAGTTTTTAAGTTAGAACTTTTACTGGCTATAATTTCGAGAAAAAAAGCCGGATCGAGTTGAAATTTATTAAGAATATTTATTTGGTATGCCCGTGGTATTTGGTAGAACTCATATGTGTTCATAACATATTAAACGGAAAACAAATTCGGCACTACAGTTTATTTTATAATTGCCGGAAAGCTGTGTTTTCGCAAATTGCGTATATTTTAACAAAAACACCTAAAATCTTGAAAAGTTGTGTTTTTTTTTGTCCCATTTATTTTGTAATTGTAGGCAAGTCGATAAAATGGCAAAACATTGTACGGATTTATCGAATTGTATTTTTTAGATTTTTTTATATGCTTACAGACTAACATAAAATAATACTTCATAAGTTTACCGATTTCACTAAAGAGGCGTATTGTTCAAGGGCTAAGTGCACAGTTGTTTTAATACATTGAATTATTTTTTAATGGATTTTTAGGTAGGTATATTTCTACATTAAAAATGTTATTGTAAAAATTCAAAGCAGCAGTAAAAACAAATAGTTGGAATAAACTAGATAATAAAATACAAGACGTTTTCTTATTCGGTGAACATTATTTTATTGGTAGATAGGTACACATAATGTAATTTATATGATAAAGTAACAAAATGCTTTATTCGGAATATCATATTGTTATTGGAAAAAACACTATAGTTTCAAACACAATAATAATTATTGTGTTTATTTTGATGAACAAAAATTAAAATTTACTAAAACAAATAACGAATCCAAAAAACACCGTTAAACGCAAATACTACCTACAAAAGCTCTGCATGCGAACTACAAGAAAAAATATGTTTTAAAATGTTTTATTTCAATTGACCTAGTTTAAAAAAAATACCATAATAATAAAAATACAAAACAAAATAAAGTACATAATATTTACAAAAATTACCACATTATAAAAAAATAAAGGATTTTTATATATTTCCTATTTGTTGATTGATTTATGATTATTGATACAAATCACAATCACAATGTGGGGACCGTTCAAGACAATATTGTAAAAAATTATAGACAGACGATCAACCCTAATCGCTTATTAGCTCAAGTGTGTTTCTTTGAAAGTAATTTTATCTATACATACAAAACGACCCTAATAATTGTAATCGCATTTTACATATTTTATACTTTTATTCAAACCTATGTAATTGTACATGAGTATCCTACAATTTTATTAGTTAAATATTAAAACATGTTATTATTTGAACAATACACGCGCACAATATTTTCAACTATAAGGTCTTAAACTTACAAAAAAATGTCATCACCTGTGATGGGGAGAAGAGGGTAAGGAAAATGTATTATTACTCATGTTATTCGATGCAAAACTTAAATCAATAAGATGCTAAAACAATAAAAAAACATCATTCTGCTAAACGTATTCAACAAACAATGAGCATACACAATAACAACACAAAAACCATTTAAATATGTACACTACCTTCGCCTATAAAATAAGACAAACATAACTCTTCATAACCAGTAAGCAGTAAACGTACTGTTGCACTAGTTTAGTATTCTACATTCTTGGTGTTTAATGATAGTAGCTACTTCAATAAAATGCATTTTAAAAGTATAATTTGTATTGTAGCCACCGTATTATTCATAATGATGTCGAGCGTATCAGCTCCAGAAGGTATAAAATATATATATATATACAGGGTGATCCAACTAACGTAAGACACTCATTTTCTCGGAAAATATGAATATTTTGAGAATTTTTTTTTTTCTAAACTTTTAGGTACATATTTTACTACATTTTTTAATATTTAGAATTTTTTTATTTTCAACCCTTATACGTTATAAAACTACGAAACTCGTTTTTTCAAATGGAAACATATGTTTTTAATTCCATAAGTATGTAGACAATTTTTTTTAAAAATTGTTAGCGTTTGAATTTTCAATTTTCAACTATCTGTTCGTTTTCTGTGACTTAGTAAAGATTTGAAATTAAAATCAATATTTGTTCGGTTTTTCAGCAGTAGCACTTTTATTTGCCAGTAAATAATGATAATATTGGACCCCATCGATAATACTGTCACCGATAATGAGACATAAATAACTCTGGCTCTAATTTTTTTTTATTATTATATGGACAATCGATTCTTAATCTACCTGTTTGGAAACAAATATACCTTACATAACCGTCATCCGTTCACATGTATTATCAGTAGACTGCGATGTGGACGATTTTGCCTTAAACCACTTTTACGGTATGATTATAATATAGCGTTAATATTATTATCACAGTATCATTATACTATGGTATGAGTAAAACTTAAATTGTCAAACGACAAACAACGTGTACTCGTGATTTGTGAACAGTTTTTTTTATATATAAAGAAGAAACTAGTATTGTGTTTTAAAATGTCTAATTGTGGTTAGTGACATACATTTTACAATTTATTTTGAAACTATAATGAATGTAATGATTTCATAAATATAATTAGTTCTCATTAGTAATAGTGAAATTTGTATTTAAGACTTGAAAAACTCAACATAACAACCAAGTTATACAATATACCTACTGATTTATTTAATACTATACGTAATATATTATTATTATATGGCCAATTAACAGTTGTTAATTATAGTTTAACTGGAATAAATGTTGATGACTAACCGCAGGAAAGCTGTAAGTACAATATATTAAATACTAAAATTTTAATTTATAAAATTTTAATTTGTATTTTTTAGCAGGACATTTTTTAAGAAGATTACTGGAAAGATAATGATGTGTTGAAACCTTAATGTACAATTTGTCACTGATTACAATAGTCAGTATTGGTTTATCAAGCTACATATCAATATGTCATTTATGATTATTCAGTTACTAGTTAGGTATGTTTCGAATATCAATATGCACTAGAGTCTAGATGTGCAATATTTTAGTATTGAAAAACTGTATATTGTGAATAATAGATATTACACTATTACTATTAGTAAATTGTTACTTTGTATATTTTCAGTTGTGTCAACGTCTTCATTTTGAAGTCGTCTTTTGTAGATATAACCCAAAAATGTACAAAATAAAAATAATATTGTTTTAGATTAGGCATTTTATAGAAATTAGGAGATATAAGTTAATAATTATTAAATTATTTTTTTCAGATGAAGAAAATATTGCTTTCTACTTGGAATCTTAGAAGAATAAAATATTAGCATTTAACACAACCATACTCAACCAGCGGCCCCTGGGCTGCATACAGCCCGCCGATTATTTTTATGTGGCCCAAAAAGAACTCATTATAAATATTTAAAAGCTATAAAAAAAAAAAAATATTAATATAAAATATAAGAAAACAATTATATTTTCAAGATGTGTAACGTTCAAGATTGCAATAAGGATGTTAAATTTTAACATCATAATTATTTGTCTCAAATAATAACTTGTATAAGCATTTTTATTAGTACCATTTAATGTTAAAAATATTAGTTTCTTTTAGTCAAGTCACTCTATAATTATAGTTGACTATTCATTTTTTTAATGTGGCTTAACAAATGAAAAAAGTTAGATTTTATGTTATGTAGTAGCTTTTGTTTTCTAGTTTCTTACATGAATGAAATCATCTTTAAAAAAAATGTAGCAATATTTTTTTTTATCAATGAAGCAAATGTATTCATATTTGGTTAATATTTGTATTTATGGTAGATCTAATGTCAGATTTTATTTAATTTAAAATTTTGTAATCTAACCCATATTTTGCATTTCTAATGCATAACGGATATTTGATTATGGAGTATAAAATTAATTAAACTTGGTGTTTGACTATCATCCATACATTTTATACCAAATATTTTCTTCAAAATATTAATGATTGACAAGTAAATGCGTATAGGTTATAACATGTTAACAATAAATCAAACTTTTTCATTTGATGATTTAATCAAGTCAGTAAATGTACATAAAATAAAATAAAGTAGTTGTATTGATTTGAAAATTCAACTGTTGTTCACTTGTGCTCTTTTAATTATTATTAAACTAATGTAAATATTTTTTTTATCAATATTCATTTTTTTGTAGAATATACTTTTAGTAATAATTACAATTTTAAATAGAATACTTTATTATATACAGGGTGTCCTACAAAGATCTGACAAACGAAATATATTTTATTATTATTATTATTACGCTATAGTGTAATCGGTGTTCGATACTGATAAACCTACTTCCCATAATATGTCAAATATCAAAAATATATTTACAAAATGTTTACTATTACTAGTAGAAATAAGTTTTTGCTTATGAAATCATTATGTTTATTAGTTTTCAT
This sequence comes from Adelges cooleyi, assembly GCF_023614345.1. Lineage (NCBI taxonomy): Eukaryota > Metazoa > Arthropoda > Insecta > Hemiptera > Adelgidae > Adelges > Adelges cooleyi. The sequence continues at coordinate 13,751 of NW_026095933.1, read as the reverse complement.
CGTACATTGTAGAGCAATATAAAATGTAGTCACAATTAGAGAATATATAAACACAATTGACTCTACTTAAATAGTTAAATGTATTAACAAAAAAAACGGCATAGGAGTATAGGACGTTTCCGGGTTCTGAATACACAATGCAAGTCACGTTGCCGGCAGCCGGTTGCACGCACTTTTTTTGGGCTTGATAATATATCATAATCATACCGTGATAATATGGGTAGGTAAGGTTGGAAAAAATTTCGTCGTAAGTGTTGTCTACTGATAAGATATGTGAACAATTGACCAGACATGTATATGGTATCGCGGTTTCTGACAGTAGGTAAAGAACCGCATCTCCATATATTATAAAAAAAAAAAGTAAGGAGTATTACTATTATCTGATTATCGGTTTTATCGACGGACGACGGGGCGAGGTCGATAATATTATTTAATAGTATTTAATATGCTACCTGTTTTGAAATCCCAAAGAAATATGGATCAAAATTTCAAATCTTTACAACGTAATAACTACAAAACCGATTGATGAAAATTAGAAATTCAAACGCTAAAACTTTTTTAAAAATGTTGTCTACAGATTTATGAAATTAAAAACATACGTTCCCATTTAAAAAACCAAATGTGATACTTGTTTTACAAATAAGGGTTGAAGATAAAAATATTCTAAATATTGAAAAATGTAGTAAAATATGTACCTAAAAGTTTAGAAAAAAAAAAATTCTCAAAATATTTATATTTTCCGATAAAATGAGTGTCTTACGTTAGTTGGATCACCCTGTATATAAATAAATAGTTATAGTTGCTTACTTAAGAGTTACGTCGTTTAAAGGTACGGCCGCCAGTTTAGCCCCTCGCGTGGTACATATAAATTCCTAAAGGGGACTTTGGGTTTTATTCAAGCGTAGACACGGGTTAGCTTCCCATTCTCGAGCCGAGACGCGCTTATTTAATCCTATCGGCGACCGTTCAGTCTAGTTTAGCTAACTAGGCGAGTAGGCTGGTTACAGTATCTTCGGCCAACAAAATTATGTCAAATATTTCGAATACTGTAGTCGTTTTTAACCGTTTTTCGACTTTTTTACGAATTTTACGGTTTTTTTATACCTTATTTCATTTTGTTTTCTAAGCGTTTTTATGGAGATCCCGGTTTGAAACTATGTACACATTATGTAAAATTTTCTAAGCTTTCCGACGAAAATATTATAATAATTTTCAATTTTCGGGCAATACAAAAATTATAACTTTTTATATAATAAACACAATTGTAATGACTTTCGGTAAGGCGAAAAAAAAATGAATATTTTTTTCAGCGAGCTGACATTATTTTACATAAAAATCTGATTTGTATAAACTTTTACTTGATGGCGGAAGATACTATAAAAAAATATTTTAAAAAAAGTGTCAGAAAAAAACTAAAAATACTTTAATAACCAAGACCACAATAATACAAAAAAATTAGAGAACATTCTTTATTTCTAATACCTAAGTATTTGACCAAGCATTGGTTTTTAAAAAAATGTCAACAAAAAACAATAAGCTATATGTTGCATTGGAATAAATACAATATTTAAGTAATTTTTTTCGATATTTCAGCTCATCCTGATGCTTCCCCCCCACGTAAGTTTTCGAGACTGCTATAATTTATATAAATTTCAAAAGTGAAATTAAATATACATTTTTATTTTTCGTTTTTCAAATGACTGTAAGTGGGTTGATGATAGTATAATCCAATTTGCTTATCCTTTTTTGTGCTTTGCAAAGATGTTTTTAAATTATTTTCAATTAAGCTGAAAATGTGTATAAAATGCTACTAATGCCTTACATTGTTGATAGTAAAAATAAGTTTATCATGTTCATAAGCATATTATTTATAAAATTTTAAGTCTAGTTAAAAAATTGTTTAAAAATTATAATTTGTAGCTAGCAAATTTAAACGCTTTAGCTAAACAACTAAAATTGTTTTTACTGGTAAAGTTATTGAAAATTAAAAATTTAATCGGAAAACCCAGTATTTAAGTTTTTTTTTTGTGTTTCAGGACCACCACAACCACCACGACCACCACCACCTCCACCAATTGAAATACCACCAAGAGATCCGAATAGTAAGTTTTCGAGACTTAAATAAAACTCACATAGGTTATAAAACAATAATTCAATATGCAATTTTATCATTCGTTTTTCAAATGACTGGATGATAATATAAGTTATTGTGCTTTACAAAGATACAAACCGTTTTTAAATGATTTTTAATAAAGCTGAAAATGTTTAATTATTATATTTGAATTTTTTTATAAACGATTATTTTATACATTATAGTTGTAGATATTTAAAATGTCAATTATTTCGAAATTAAAACAATGGATACTAGTAAATCCTAAGATTTTATTTAAAATGGAAACATCTTGTAAATTCATGTGTAAGCTAATTATAAATAAACGATTTTTTTACACAATATTTTAATCTTTTTAGATTGAGACTAACGGCAGTTAAATTTACCAATAAAGATGAAGTATCCAAGATCAGTGTCACATTCTGAACATACATATGCTTACTAATATGGGTACATTGTAAAATGTTCATCTTTGTTTATCATAATTGTTTCATCCTTCAGATTTTTCTATTATCTATGTATTCCAAATAACATAAATACAAATAACATATAGGTAACAACCTATCATATAAATTATATAATGTATGTTATATACCAGCTGTCTACCAATAAAAATAATATTCACTAAATAAATAAATTTGTATTTAATTATCTAATCTATTCTAGCTATTTGGTTTTACTAATTAGTATAATTTTAGATAATAATATACTAAAAATATTATCATTGAATATATGATATTATCATTACTCAATTAAGTAATTATCATTACACAATGATAGTTTACAAAAAGTTAAATTATGTTTTCTTCGTAACGCTATTATAGTTGATAGTAACATACAGGGTCATTCATTTTTTGGTAAGACAATCATTTTCTCGGAATATATTAATATTTTGAACAATATTTTGAGGTACAGATTGTACTATACTCTTTAATAATTTGAACATTTTTATCACTAATTCATATAGTCCAAAGTGGGAGATTTTTGGTTTTTAAAATAATAACATATATTTTTTACTATATACATTTGTAGACAAAAAATTTAAAAATACGTCAGTGTTTAAATTTTTATTTTCATATATCCGTTCATTAGCTATGACTTTTTACAAGGATTGGTGATAACAATGTTTAAAATATTGAAAAATGTAATACAATGTTTACCAAAAATTCTTGAAAAAAAATATTGTTCAAAATATTAATATTGATGTAAATGGATAGGCCGGATAAAAAGAAGGTGTTTTGCAAAAAAAAGAATAACCATTATGTTTTATGAACTAATTTAAACTGTAGATTTTTATTATTAAACTTATATTATTAACTACGGATTACATTTTTAAAATATAACTTAACTTTAAAGAGTTTCTGTTACTATATGAGGTTTTGTTATGATGTACCACTGAATTTCGACTGACTAACTAGGCGATTTGCTCGTGTCAACCGACGGGCCCAGGACACCCGACACCATAGGTTTCGATATAACCACGATGACACTTGCAATCGCATATTAATACTAATACCAATACAATGCTACATAGAGCATTCCAAACTATTATGAAATATGCTACACTACAATATGCTCCGAGAAAATGAGTGTCTTACCCAAAATGAATCACCCTGTATAAAGTATGTCACCATTTACAAGCCTTCGTACGATGTTTTTAAGTATGTATGTTTAGTTAAACTATTATCATCTACAGAATTGCCAAGATCAGATAAAGAAACAAAAGAACACAGTTAAACGCATATACTACCTACAAAAGCTGTTGTAAAGCTATTTTATTCAATTTTATCACTTTTATTTATAATAATTCCTGTAGACCTGTGACCTCTTCGTCCTCTCTTTGCTTTTATTCCATTATGCCTATACTCTACTGCACTAGTAGATGTATCTTCGTCAAAACCCAACGTGAACTTTACACGCAAGCTGAGACTAGATGAGGACTAAACGTCATAACCATTCAGAAACAAATCGATCAAGTTATAAAAGAGATATTCAATGCTGTCGGTTCAAAGAGAATTTTGGCAAGGCAAATACGTGGACTCATAAATGACGTAGGTCGTGTCTCTAAAGTATTGTTTGGGACTTGCTCAGATGAAGATGCAGAATTCTTGTACACTAAGTCTGCGGAACTCAGTCGTTCTACTAGCGAAACATTACATCTCCTCGAGACTCAAACTCGAATTGTACGTGCTTCGTTTGGTGACTTGGATGTTACTCTATCTTCCTTAAACAAGGAGCGCCGTGGTACGGAATCCAATATCCGACAATTGTAAAAGACTCCCGAGAAAGACTCAGCAAGACTATCAGAAATCGATGCACGTGAAATGCTGGTAGAACAAGTTGCCGTCATCAATCTACAGTTTACGCGAATCGTATTCTAAGTTCAGAGATTGTTGCAACTATTAAACCCCGCCATAAATGGACACATTCATCCAACTCTTTTATCGCATAGAAAATATTTAACACAATTCCGAGAAATTCAAATCCGACTACCTATTGGTTCAAATTTACCGTTCCGACTAGAGGAGTTCTCTATAAGCAAATTAATTCATATTTCTACCATCTCAGTAGTCATGGTAGACGACACGTTTATTTTCATCCAATGTATCCCTTTAATCGACTATAATGATTTTTCAACTTTAAAAGTTATTCCACTTCCTATGCACGAACAAGATGGTATATACTCTTTAATAACTCCCTCTGTCTCGGTAATAGCTCTTAGCAAAAATCATGAATATTTTATACAGTTAACGGGAACCCAACTCGAAAATTGTAAAGTCCTAGACTCTTCATTTTGTTGCCCTGATAATCAGTTATTGTATACAGCTACTAATACCCTTTGCAGTCTTCAATCCTTAATAGGACGACTAATTATACCAATTCTTTGTAATATCCACTATATAACCATAAAATCCGCTATGTTCAATCGTTTGTCCAAAACTAACACTTGGTTGTATTTGGCCAAAAATGAAAGCGTAACCATAAAATGTAATAATGATGAACCCCGTATTATAAGATTAGATGGCACAGGACAGGTAACACTTAATCAAACATGTAATTTGTATGCAAATCGAATCATTCTCATACCTTCTCAAACCATAACTAAAAATGCAAGTCAAGATCTGTACCTACCGATAGGAGTTAGTTATATTAAAAATAACACTCAATCCTTGGACGAACAAGATATTTTAAAGACTTACAAATTTCCCGATCCTCTGAATGATAAATATCTCATAGAAATCGAAAAACATTCTAAATCGTTGAAAGAAATCGAAAGTGAAGCCAATCATTTACAGAATTTTAAATCGATACAAATAAACCATTCTATTCTCACGTTAACAAATGTAACTCTTTCTACTATATTACTCACTCTATGTATTACTTTACACTGTTTTGCCAAGTACAAAAAGCGTAAACCTGTTGTGTACCAACCCCGAGACGTAGTCGCGGAATCGTCAATTTAGTTAGAAATTAAGATACCCAAAAATGTATTTAATATTATGTACCCCTTAGGTTTAATTATAGTAAGTAATATAATTAGATATAAGATAATAAGCACGGAATGGCGGTATTGTAATCCGTGCCCCCGTAATTTAAGAAAATTGTAATTATTTATTTTGACAGGGACTGTTCAATCTTATGTGGGGAGGGATGCAGTGTAGCATATTTCATAATAGTTTGGAATGCTCTTTGTAGCATTATATTGGTATTATTGTTAATATACGATTGCAAGTGTCATCGTGGTTATGTCGAAACCATTGGTGTCGGGTGTCCTGGGCCCGTCGGTTGACACGAGCAAATCGCCTAGTTAGGCATTTGGAATTCGGTAGTACATTATAGCAGAACCTCTTATAGTTAAGTTTTATGTTAAAATTGTGATCCATATTCAATAGTATAAGTTTAATAATAAAAATCTACAGTTTATTTTAGTTCATAAAACATATTGGTTATTCTTTCTTTTTCAAAAACACCTTCTTTTTTCCCGGCCTATCCATTTACATCAGTAGTTGTTATATTTTAGTATTCAATTTACACATGCGTAGAGTTATTAATGCCCTGTTTTATGTTGTTTTTCCGTCTGTACATTGAACACCTATTGACTGAGTCCTTAGTTACAACACAAAATAAACAGAAGGGAATCTTAGAGCCATTAAAAAAAAAACGGCCAGACATATTGAGAAATGGACAGTGACGCCAGAGCGCAGATATTTTCTTGTTTTTAATTTTTCTGCAACTTATGGCAACACTGTTCACTTATTAAATGTCGTACGCCAATAACAATGTCTTCGCCATTTCCCGCATTTGTCCAGTGAACAGTTTAGCCAGAATGAACGAAAAATGAGAATTTCACTACACCTATCAGCACTGCCCATTTCTGGATTATATTCAAGATGTCGGACATGATTTTATCTCGTCCCATAGAGCCCGTGTAAAAATCCTTCCTGTTTGTTCTGTGGTTTCAATACATTTAGAAGATAAAATTAAAAAATTATGTATAACTCCGATTAGATCTGGTTAAAGATTTGAACTAAATCGTATATAAAACCACATTTCTTAACCGATAAAAACAGGTGCTATTATAACAAATATGAGCGCAGTCATAGGTGCAATGTTTCAAATGTAAATAACAAAGTATACAACTACCATTACACCATAACATAATAAACATTATATTCAGTTTACATATATTTTTAGTGTAGTTAATGGTTCTATGGTTCTATGGTTCTATGGTACTAGTTCTATGGTTGTACGAAAAATAAAATATTATAATTTAAAAAAAAATTATTTTTTTATTTAAGGGGAATAAAAAGCGTTAAATTGTAAGCACATAAAGTCTAGGATCTCTTTGCACAAAAATAAGGACAACATGTTTTTGCACTAAATGGTTTCAACAACAGAAGTTTCAAATCCACATTTTTACTATATTTTTAAAAAGAATTTTGTACAAGATCAATTTCAGGAACATATTTGTGGTGGGAGGGCAACTAAAACGAATCGTGAACAAAAACTAGTCGTCCATATCAGAATGTAGTAATGTTTTATCTAATAAGTTGTTTAATACATTCTGCAATCGTATCTTGTAGTTCGGTACTCTTGGCATTATAGCAAAAATATATATCTGCAACTAAATGTTTACAACAACAGAAATTTAAACTACGTCAGAGTAATGTAAATAAGTAAACATATAGAACAAAACAATTCTGCTTGAAGTTAAAAAATGTACACAGGCAACTCAACATAATACGTTTAGTTTTTCTGTTTCGGTCGATATAAAATCAAGCATTGTAAGTACGCCTTTAATATATTTTTATTAGAATTTATTAGTTTTTGTATTTTTCAAAATCAAGAATTCAACAGCAAACACATACGATTTTATTTAAAAGTTGTCTAATTAAATTACACTGAAAGTAAATTTATTTTTGTAGTGACATATAAGTATAAAACCATCAAACGCTTTGGTGCAACAACGTAGATATTATTGTCAAAAGCTAGTATAATAGTTGAGTTAAAAGCTGGTACAAATTTGGGTTTTTCTGTATAATAAAAAACGAGTATCCACACTACAACTGGATACATAGGCACATGGATATGTCTTTAGTATAAGAGCCTGGAACTTTTTGGCACTTTCTTTATCTATAATCTCTAATCTCTTACCTCATTTCTTTTATATTTTATCTCGAACCAATAATGTCTAATCTAGTATCTCTAATACAGTATCTATTTTATCTCTTATCTATTTGCTCTAATCTAGCATCTCTAAAACATTATCATTATTAGCATCTCTAATTTATTATCTCTAATCCATTATCTCTAATTTTATTTTTAATATATTATCTCTAATCTCTTTTCTCTAATCTAGTTTCTCTAATATCTTATCTCTATTGTTATTTTTAATCTCCCCCTTCGTTCCCCCGCCGCCGCCGCCAAGTGTGACATCCAGCGTTACGATTCGAAAAAATGTTTAGGTCATACCCCAGCGATAAAACATTTACATGTTAAAATGTTTGACTACAGATTTTGAGGAAATTGTATATGTTACAGCCCCATTATTTTCATACTTAAGCCCCTAAAACTTTGTTTAAAAAAGCGAAAGAAAGAAAAAATATCTACCCCTTCTAGGAGAAAGGATGTACGATAATTATGTAGGTTGTCAACGTTTGCGGTAGTACTATGTCTTAAGGATATTCTATACAAATTTGAAACTAATTGGACTATAATGAAAAAAGATATGAAGCCCCGTAACTTTAAGTCAAAAATGTACATAGACACTTCGATGCGAATTAGTGGGTAGTATGTATGAATCACACATACCAACCTAAATACTGACTACGGTCAAAGTGTAATTTTTCCATATTTTTGGGGGGTTTCTTAATAAAATGTTATAGTCCCATTATAGATCTACCTTTGGTCTAATTTTCATGTACAAACACCTTAATTTTTGCATGAAAAAGTGAAAGAAAGAAAAATATTCCATACAAATTTGGAACTAATTGGACTATTTATAAAAAAGATATAAACCGGTACGATTTCTGATCTTAAGAGTTGCTAAAGTCGCGCATGTAGTGTCGACAATGAAACATCGTAATATACGATTACATTCCGTTTTCTCAAGTATAAAATTAAGTTCTATACTATTTTTTTTATTTCAAAAACGTCCTGGTATCAAAAAGTACCAGTTATCCATTGAGCTATTCACCATATCTCTCTGAGGATCCAGAGCTACTCCATCTGCATTTTGGTAATAATTTTAATTATCTAAATTCTATTATCTACGGCGGCCCGCTTCGGACGGCCCGCAAATTGCCGATATCGCTCGCGATAAGCTCACACCGTCATGTCGTTCACATCGAATACCGATAAATCAAAAACTGTCTCACCACTAATAATACAAAAGTCACGCATACAGAGCGTGCCAAATCAACCATTAATCTCTCCAGCTAATTTTTCCCCCAATGACGGCTTTACCACACCAAAAAGTTCTAAACGACTCCCTTCTCCAGCCCACTCACCAAATAATACACAACACAAAAAACATACAACATACGTTTCACAAAATCGTTTCTCACTTTTTGCCGCAAACGATACCGAGGAACCTGTACTTCAAGCCGACAATATGGATATTGTTACAGAGCACACTGAGTCTCCCACCATTGAAACCAAACCTCCTCCTCCAATTTTTATCCGTGTTGTCAATGACTTCAATTCATTTTGCTCAGAAATTAAAGAAGTCACCAAAGGTGAACAGTTCTCTTGTAAAAGCACAACCAATGGTTTGAAACTCTCTACCAGCTCAGCTGATTCCTACCGTTCGGTTATTAAATTTCTTCTATCAAATAAAGCAGATTTCCATACTTACCAGCTAAAAAAAGATAGACCGTTCAGAGTGGTAATCAGAAACCTCCATCACACAACATCACCCGAAGAAATTAAAAAAGAATTATTATCCCTTGGTCATACTCCAAGAAACATAACAAATGTTATTCAACGGTCTACAAAGCTTCCACTTCCACTTTTCTTTGTCGATTTGGAGCCTGCCCTCAATAATAAAGATATCTTTAAAATTGAGTTTTTACACTACACAAAAATTAAAATCGAAGAGCCACGCTTAAACCATCAAACAATTCAATGTCTTCGCTGTCAAGGTTTTGGTCATACCAAATCCTATTGTAATCACCCTCCTAAATGTGTTCGTTGCGGAGACAGCCATCTTTCATCGACCTGCCAAAAATCTTCAAGCCTCCCTGCCAAATGTGCCCTTTGTGGAGGTGATCATCCTGCAAACTACAGAGGTTGTCCAATCCATAAAGAACACCAATCCAATCAACACCTCAAAAAAAACTACCAAGGTCGTATTAACAATGTCCACCCAAATAATAATGTAAAGCCCAACACTGTAAGCACTACTTCAAATCAAATTATCCCCCTCTCTAAATCATATTCTCATGCCGTTGATAAAAATTCCAACAGCCAATTTAATCAAACTAATATTCCTTTCGCCGTTGACTCAGACCCATTGACATTAAAACTCTCCTCCTTTCTTGACGATTTTAAATCCCTAATTAATCCCTTAATTTCCCTCCTAACAACCGTCATCAATAAACTTCTTATTTCCAACAATGATAAATAGTAACACTAATAATCATCACCCAATAAAAATCCTTCTTTGGAACTCTAATGGTCTTATAAACCAAAAAACCGAATTACAAGCTTTTCTTATAAATACTCCTATAGATGTCCTATTAGTAAGCGAAGCCCACTTGACATCAAATTCCTTCTTTAAAATTCCCGGTTATATAACTTACCATTGCGACCATCCTGATGGCACAGCTCACGCGGGCTCTGCGCTACTAATTAAATCAAATATTAAACATTCAACTCTTCCTCCCTACCAAAGCAATATCATCCAAGCCACGAATATTACCTTAATTCTAAATAACATTCCTACTACCATTTCCTCAGTTTACTGTCCACCCCCAAAGAGAAACCGTCCTAACATAAAAACATCTGATTTTGAACAGTACTTTCTTTCTCTAGGTAACAATTATATTGCTGGTGGTGACTTTAATTCTAAACACCACGCTTGGGGCTCTAGAATCGTCAACACCAGAGGGCGCTCATTAATTAATTTTACAACAACAAAAAATCTAAAAATAATTGCCCCTCCCAATCCCACCTACTGGCCCACGCACATAAACAGACAACCTGACATTCTTGAATTTTTTATAACTACTCTCCCAAATCACATTTCTTACAATATAACTAATTCTTCAGACCTCTCTTCCGATCACACACCTGTCTTATTAACTTTAAATGATCTCTCTTACACAACTAAATCCTACCCTACAATTACGCCTGGTAAAACCATATGGCCAAAATTCCACAGTATTATTGAAAAACAAATTCTCCTTAACATTCCTTTAAAAACTCCTTCACACATTGACTCTGCAGTCCTATCTCTTACTTCCATTATTCAAAAAGCAGTACTCGACTCTTCCATTCCTATTAATTCTACTCAAAACTCTAGTTATCACCTACCCCCTCATATTTCTCAACTAATAATTGAAAAAAGACGAGCCCGCTCTAGATGGCAGAGGTCACACTTGCCCAGTGATAAAAGAAATTACAATATGCTTACATCTTCCTTAAAAAATATTCTGCGCAAACACAATTCAGAAAAATATCAACATTATATAAACTCACTCAACTTATCCAATAATTCATTATGGAAAGCTACTAAAAATATCCTTAAACAAAAAAATAAAATCCCTCCTCTACGCCATCCTGACCACTCCTTAGCCACATCTAATCTAGATAAGGCAAACTTATTTGCAACCGATCTAGAAATGAGATTCACTCCTCATCCTGACATGCCTGACAATGATCACGTTAGTCACGTAGAATCCACTCTTTCCCAAATTCTCCCTATGTCATTACCAACTAAACATACCTCTCCAACCGAAGTCCATTATATCATTAAGAATCTTCCCAACAACAAAGCCCCCGGCCATGATCTAATAACAAATCAAATCATTAAAAAATTACCAAAAAAAGCTATTATTCACCTCTCACACATCTTTAACTCTATCCTCCGTTTATCATACATCCCCTCTTCTTGGAAACACTCGGTCATTATTCTAATTCATAAGCCTGGGAAACCCTCGCATCTCCCTTCGTCGTATAGACCAATTAGCCTACTCCCCTCCTTCTCTAAAATCCTAGAAAAAATCATAATCAAAAGAATCTATCCAATTATAACCGAAAAAAAAATTATTCCAGATACCCAATTTGGTTTTAGAAATAATCATTCAGCCCTTCACCAAGTACACAGAATTGTAGACAACATTGCCTCTTCTCTAGAAAAAAAACATTTTTGTTCAGCCGTATTCCTTGACGTAGCACAGGCGTTTGATCGCGTATGGCACAAAGGCCTGCTCTACAAAATTCGTTTCCTTCCCACTCCTCTATATCTTACCTTAAAATCTTTCCTCTCACACCGTACTTTCCAAGTGCGATGCGATGATGAGCTTTCAAATACTTTTCCTATAAAAGCTGGTGTTCCACAAGGTAGCATTCTCGCGCCTACCCTTTATAATCTATTTACTGCCGACATACCTCATTCAAACATCACTAACTTAGCCACTTTTGCAGATGACACCTGCATAACTTCTTCCGACCCAGATATTAATTCAGCCATTAATAAACTGCAAATGCATCTTAACGAGCTAGAAACCTGGTTTAATCAGTGGAAAATTAAAGTAAATGAAAATAAATCATCACATATTACATTCACTTTAGGACTCAAAGTTAGTCCTCCATTAACTCTTAACAATAATATAATCCCAATAGAAAACTCTGTTAAATACTTAGGCATTCATCTTGACAAGCGATTAACTTGGGCTACTCACATCAAAACTAAAAAACTATCTCTTAAATTAAAACTCCATAGCTTAAGACATCTTCTCCGTTCAAACATTTCTCTTAATAATAAAATCCTCCTATACAAACAACTTATTCGTCCTGCAATGACCTACGGCATCCAAATTTGGGGATCGACAAAAACCTCAAATCTAAATTTATTTCAATCATTTCAATCAATTAACCTCCGTCTCCTAACTAACTCGCCTTGGTATGTAAGTAATCGTACACTCCATCACGACCTCAGTATTCCTACGATTCCTGTTCTTGCATCCACTCATTATAAAAAATTCCACTCTACCACTATAAATCACCCGAATCCACTGATATCCAATATTTCTTCTCTTACTCTTCCAAACAATCCTCCTCGTCGATTAAAACGAAATTGGTCTCGCGACCTTCTCAATAACTAAAAAAAAAAATAATCAACAAATTTTTTAAGGAATTCAAAACAGTTATAATTATGTAATTAAATCTAGTTGAAGTAGTGTTACTGGACACCCTCTTCTTTCACGTTGTCCTGTCATTGTATCATATTTTTTTTTCAAATTTACTTATTGTAACTAATATTACAGATTGTAAATATATTTTTATAAATAAAAAAAAAAAAACAAAAAAAAAAAAAGAGTTGCTACGCAAAGAAATCGGCTCAGAGGCTTAAACGATATCGTGGGTGCCGCAACAATAAAATAAATATAAATATAAAAATAGAAACACATCGTTGTAAATAATTCTTAAATATCGCATCGAAGCTAAAATAACAAGTAAACATAAATCGTGTTTTAAAAGCCCATGTATTTGTAATGTGACAGAGGTCTAAAACAAGTACAAACAATATACTGCACATTTTACTGATGATTGTTAAAATATTACCGTAAATGGAGATTTTACAATTATAAAAAAATATATAAAAACCAAATGATTTTAGTTTTTAAAAGATTACAGTAACGTAACTATATATTTCATTATTATTTTCTTAATGAATACAACTATATTAATCATTATGCCATGTAATTTGAGAAATTTTTAATTGCATAGAAAAAAATATGTAAGATTGATAATTTATAATAGGTTCTCTTGTGTAAAAAAGATTTAAAGTATATTAAAACATTTAAAATCTAATGATTTCTAAAATCCCCGTCCAATCATAAAACTAGTGTGAAACTAAAAAAAAATGATAAAAAGCTGATTTAAAAAAAAATATATATATTTGTATTATAGAGCC
>NW_026095932.1:31835-54267 GCF_023614345.1 Adelges cooleyi | reverse complement strand
TTTCAGTACTTAAAAAATGTAAATGTACATAGGTACAGTTTCGTTTTGTAGAAGTCGTACATTTGAAGCACTTTACGGGCCTTGTAAACTTGATTTACTCAAAAACAAGTTTGTGTACCAACTAAAATACTATTGTTGGTACAAAAACAAAACTTGTTTAATACATCTAGTTTAAATTGAAATAACTTTAGTAGACAGTAGTTTTATACCCCTTAAGGTACTGCGTACTTTACCAAACCATAAGTGTGAGTGGCTCAACGATTTTGCAGATTCGTATTCAGCATCATAATCTGAATTCGCCCAAAAATATTAGGGATGCTTAATCACCGAACATATTTTATAGACAGACAACATACTCGTGTAGCACCTATATAGGTCCTATTTAGATTCTTAAATTGAAAATGTATTTTATATTATATATTGTGAGGAGAAGGACATAATATAGTTCCAGACACAAAAATATAAATGAATATATAACAAAGCAAAGTGAGGATAAGTAGGAATCACAGGAATTCAGTAATTACAATAACTTAATCCCTTTAGATCAAATGCTACGATTTTTCACGTTGTTTCCTTTTAAATGTTTTTTATAGATGTATAAAATTACACATGTGCATTAAAGCGTTTATTTCCAATTGGTTTTATCATTTTCAGTTTTAATAAATTTGGAAGACCTGTGACCTGGCCTTACCTAACCAACTTTAAATCTGAAATACTTAAGGGTGAAGAATATAGCAAGATTCAAGGGATAACTGATTTTCTCCTACAAATTGTATACGAATATTCGTAGTTTTTATATTAGATGGTCGGAAAATATTACATACACACATCGATTTAGCATTCAACATTTTCTGAATTATTTTCAAGAAAATCCTAAAAAACGCACTTACACACACATGTGCATTTTGGTAGCTACATATTTGTATGGCTTGTATAACTGTTTAAATTGACTTTTGAAATAATGCCATAGTTCGTTCGATTTTTCGCAAATAAATGTGATATATTTGTTTAATGTCTTAGGTACACTATTTTTTCAATTTTTTTGTATGAAATGGCAAGTATAGAGTCTAAAAACTATTCGTATAGTCGCACAGTTGAAGTTCAGTTTGTAGTAGTTAAACATGGCTTTCAAATTCGCTATTTTATTACTATCTTCTGTCATAATTAATAATTCTGTATCGCAACCATCAACTAGAGAAGTAATATTTTATATTTCATATACTTAGAGTAATATTTTGAAACTATAAGTATTTTGTCAGTGTTTTGCTAGATTATTTGTTACAAACCGGTCAATGCTCAGTATATTACTCTACAGCAATTTTTTCTCGGAAATTATAACTTTTTTTAGCTTAACGATTTTGCAATAAACATACTTACCGTATTTGTGTACATAACACATAACAATCATAACTTATCTGCTATTATAATTTTCGCGTTTTAAATTAGTTCAAAAACTATAACAATATTTTTTAGGTTAGATTTTTTCACGTTATCATACAACCACGTTGAAAAAATGTTGTCTGAAACTATTTATTTTTTTATGTACAAAATAACTGTCTGTTTTTTTTATGTATAGAATAAATTAGATAAACATTGAATTAATTATGGAATAAAATTTAGTTATTGAAATAAACTTTTCAGGTTTTATCAAAAGCCTTTGGTATTGCTTATGACTGTTACAAATATGATGTACCCGGTTCTGATGACCCTACGATTCTTGACAAGTCCGACTTTTTAGATTTTGTGGGTGAATTCAGTTATAACTCAGTTTCACTAGAAGCACCAGGTAACCATTATATTATTCTATACTCAATGCATCATTTAATATTAATTTTTAAGTAAATATATTAAGATATATTATTGTATATCTTGGTGGAAGTTAAGTATTTAAGTAGAAATAAAAACACAATGATATTAATATGATTAAAACCAAAACTATTAAACATAAAATCACACAGTATAATAACAAATAAAGAACATTTTACAACGTTACAGTTATACAGTATACATAATAGTAGATATCCGACATCTTAAGCAGAAGCTTATATATATACATATATATAGTAAAATCTAGATCATAATTGAAATTGGTCTTGTAACAAACAACCTTCAATTATTTAAATGATACTGCACACACATATTTCATACTCCGATAACATAGTATTATTTATATTTAATAAAATATTTAAAATAAACGGTGGTAGTAGTTAAAACTCAAAATATCAGCATATTTAAATGATTTATCCAACATCTACACAATAATGAGAGAGAGTTCTACTTCAAATTATAAGCCAACTAATATTTTTGATTGGTACAAAATCAAAACTTGTTTAAATCACCTAGTTTTGTTTGAAATGAGGATATAGAATAAAAAGATTAATGTTGAAGTACTTGAAAATTTGTATTTTAAGATAAAAATATACACATTATTTAAAGTGAGCTAATCTAATAGATACAGGAAATTACATAATTTGTTAAAATCACTCATGTTTTTTGGATTTTGTACATTCGGGGGTTTCCATGAATTTTTTTTTGTGCTACAATAGTTTTGATTACTGTTCACCTGCTTTCTATATCTTAAATATGTAAATACATGATATTTTTTTTGCATTTTAGATTATATATCGTTTGACGATTTTTCGGAACTCGTGCCTTTGATTTGCAAAAAACAAGATATTGATATAAACGACTTCCTAAAAGAAAGAATAGCAGCAGCTGATGTAATCTAGCTTTAGATGAAATATCATATTTGTTTTGTTTAATTTATATTGTATATCAGTAGATAAGTATTTTTATACAGAGTGTTTCAGCATGAAAGGTAAGTAATAGATGATAGGTGATTGGACATCTGGAGAATCCACAAATAAGCCCCCGTTTTATTTTTTTCGTTAAGTAAAAAATTGAAGGTTTCGACATTTAAGTAAAAAAAAATGACTTAAAAAAATATGTTATTTCCTGTTATAGTTTTTGGCAAATTAAATTAACTCTAATATCGGCTTACAGTAAACATTTTTAGATTTTTCTACAAATGTTGAGCTTATTAAAAACGATGTTATAATACAATGCCTAGGTCAATTAAAGATAAACAGGGTTCATTTGACTTGCCAAAAACTAAAAGTAAACAAGCTTACAAAAGTGTAAGTTTCTCAATTAAAAAGTGGGGTCACATCATTTTTTGAGTAAGGGGCCAAAAGAGAGTAACTATTATGTGACCCCTCTTTTAAAATGAGCTTTTTGCACTGAATTACAGGGAATAATTTTTCATTTTTTATTTATTATTTTTTTACTTAACTGTCGAAACCTGTATGTTTTGATCTAAAGAAAAAGGGAAAATGGGTGGCTTATTTGGGGGTCCTAACCTATTACTTACCTTTCATGCTGAAACAGCCTGTATCATACAAATAACACTTTTAAATATCATCACTGACATTGGCAAATATTTCAATTACACAATTATATACATTGTATTATCCAAGGGTTAAAAACGTAATCAAACCAAAATGTACACTACTCGTTATAAGTACCAAATGAGCCAATTAAAATAATTAGTAGTATGAAAACATTTTAAATTTTGTATATAACTATCCGATTTTTTTTTTTTTTTGTTATAAGTTTTATATTATACTCTAGTATATACATAATTATACTTTATATAACGTTTTTATGAAATCTATTAGATAAATAAGGAGTTAATTATAGAAATAAATAAAATAAGCGAAATAATCTTTTCAGTTAATGACAAATGCCTTTGATCTTGCACATGGCTCTAACACCCTTGGTTCTATAAGAAATATGATGAGTATTCGACAGACCGCATTTTTAGATTTTGTGGGTAAAGAGGACAATTTAGAACATGTAAACAGTTATTGGACAGCGAATTCAGTTTCAAAAGAAGCACAAGGTAACCATTATATATACTTATAATATAACATTTATTATAAACTTTTAAGTAAATATTTAAAATAAACTTTCTTGATAACCTAAAGTTAAAACACAATAAACCCAGCAATATTTAAAATGATTTATCAATGATCTACCGAATGTTGAGGGATGGCGCGATTTCAAATTTTAAACAAACTAAAATAATATTGTTGGTCAAAAACAAAACTTTTTTATAACACCTGGTTTCGTTTGAAAAAAGGTATTAGAATTTAAAGATCAATGTTGAAGTACTCGAAAGTTATGTATTTTCAGTTAAAAATATGTATATCAGTAATCAAAAATTTAAAAGTAATCATGTGTAAGAGAAACTTTTAATTAGAACTAAAGAGTAAAAGTATTTTCTAATAAATACAGACAATTGAATAGTTTGTTTAAAGCACGCTTGTTTTTTGGACTTTGATGGTTTTTAAAATATATTTTTCATACCACAGTTATATTAATAGCTTTGTCTACTCTTCACCCGCTTTCTATCGTATACAGAGTGATCATTTTATGGTGAACCACTCAATATCTAATAGGGTTCAATAAGAAATATAATTTTTTTTGATAATGTTTTTTTACAATGTGATCTCAATCTATCTATTTTTGTGTTTACCCCCACCCCAACTTATTGTTTTTTTTTAATAGAAACTTTTGAAACTTAATTAGTAACGCATACATTTCATTGGGATTGAGAATAACGTACTAATAATTTTGACAGTTTGTGCCAGTTCTATTAATAGTTTTGACTACTCTTCACCGGTTTTCTATATCCTATAAATGTAGATACATGATGAATTTTTTAATTGAATACATTTTTTTTGATTGTTTTTTAAGATAACATACGTCTCATAGAGTTTAGGAAACTTGTATATTGGATTTGTTCAAAACGAGAATTTGTTTTAAAAGACTTCCTTGAAGAAAGGATACCAGTAGCTGAGGTAACCTAGCTTTGGATTTATTATCATATAATTATTGTTTACCTAATTTATATTGTTATATCAGTAGATATACATGATATTATTAATACTTTTAAATATCATTACTTATATTAAAAAATATTACATTTAAACTATTAAAAACATTGCATTATCCAACGAGTGAAAACTTTATCAAACCAAAATTTACACTTTTTGTTACAACTACCAAATAAGTTGATAAAAATAATTGATAGTATGATATAATAAAGAAATTTTTTTAATGTGTAATTGAACAGTTTATTTTGATTTTTGGTTTCTTGTTAGTTGTATAATGTACTCTATTCTGTATAGAATTAAATTCGATTTTTAATTATACACATTTTTCAGACTATCGTCAGTTCTTTTAATATTGCTGTAGCCTATTATAAAAATTTTTGTGCTGAAAACATAACTATTAGTCAGTCATACCCCGCATCTGAAAGAAGATATATTCGTCAGTCCGATATTTTAGATTTTTTGGGTGAAGAAAAAGGGAATGTGTTTTTACGACGTTTAAAAGAATATAGGACAGTGAATCCTGTTTCGGAAAAACAACGAGGTAACTAGTATTTTTAAATAATAATTTATTATGAAATGAATTGCCGTATAAATTAAGTTAAACTAAAAAAAACGGTATTATTTTAATTATTTATCAAAGATCCATCCAGTGTTGGTGAGATCGCGATTTCAATATTTGAACCAACAAAATAATAATTGTTGGTACAAAAACAAAACTTATTTAAAACACCTGTTTTCATTTGAAATAAACTATCAGAATATAAAGATCAATGTTGAACTGCTTGAAAATGTTGTATTTTCAATAAAAAATATATAAAAGTACTAACCCATTTAAAGTAATCATAAGTAAGAGACATTTTCATATGTACAAAAGAGCAGAAATATTTTCTAATAAATACAATTAAATACATATTTTATTTGGAGAGCGCTTGTTTTCTGGAATTTGTACGTTCGGGGCAAAATATTTGCTGAGCCGTAGTTATTTTACTACTTTTGATAAATTTTTACTTTCTTTCTATACCCCAAAAATGTAAATACATGATCATTTTTGAAAGATTCATGAAAAATACATTTTTGATTTGTTTTTTAGATAAGATAAGCTTCGAAGAATTTAGAGGAATTATGAAATTGATTTGCTCAAAACAACAATTTGATTTAAAAGACTTCCTTGATAAAAGAAGAGAAGCAGTAGTGGTAATTTAGTTATAGATATTATACCATATTAGTATTGAATATTTATTAATTTGTTTAGTCATATCAGTATACCTTGATAAGATAATAATACTTCTTTTAAATATCATCACCAACATGCACAAATAATACATTTGCAACCATTATATGAATAATTTACCTTTATTATTCGCTTTTATGGAATAATATTTAATTAGCAAAATACATTTTTCAGGTTATTAAAAAAGCTTTTGATTTAGCTTATGAACTCTACACTAAAACTGGAAAAAATGTTATTAGTCTGTCTGACTTTTTATTTTTTGTGGGTAAAGACAAGGATAATTGTTTTAAAGTAGCGAATTCAGTTTTAAAGGGAAAAGGTAACTATTAGATATACTTTATAAATAAGTTAAAATACATTTTTAAATAAATATTTATTATTAAATAACTTTTTAAAAACGACTGGTTTCGTTTGAAATAAAGTATTAGTACCTATATAATGACCAAAGAGCCAAAATAATTTCTAATCTCCATAGTTTGATTTACGCACGGTTGTTTCTTTGGATTTTGTACATTCAGTTTCAGTTTCAAAAAAAAAATTATTTATACCTACCACAGTTATTTAAATATGTTTTACTACTGTTAACCTGCTTTCTATATCCTAAAAATGTAAATACATGATGAATTTTTAAATGAAAAATAAATGTTTTGATTGTTATTTTAGATGAGCTATACATGAAGGATTTTAAAAACACTTTGTATTTGATTTTCTCAAATCAAGAACTTGTTTTGAAAGACTTCCTTGAAAAAAAGATGGCAGTAATTAAGGTGTAGATATAATATCATATTAGTATTGTTTAATTTATATTGTAATATAACTATAGATAAGATATTAGTATTGCATTTAAGTATCTTCACTTATATGCACAAATATTACATTTACACAATTATATTCATTGTATTATCCAGGAATTGAAGAATTATAAATTAGTTTTTTTGTAAAACGAAATTTAGTTAGTAAAATTCATTTTTTAGGTTGTAAAAAATGCTTGGACTACCGTTTGTAATATTTTGCATGTTGGTGATAAACATCATTTACGTCAGTCTGAATTGTTAGATTTTATGGGTCGAGCCGACGATTCACATTTACATTTTTTAAAGGATTATTGGTCATTGAATATAGAGTCACTAAATGAACAAGGTATCTATTATATAAACTTTATGTGTCAATTAAAATTACTTATTAAATAAATATTTAGTATAAAATAAAATGTTGTAATAACTTAGAGTTAAAACTCTAAAACTTGGCAATATTTGTTAATGATCTACTCAGTGGGAGGGAGAGAGCTTGGGTAATATTTTAATTTTTGAACCAACTAAAATACTATTGTTTATTTATATTAACTTCTTAACCAAGTGCAAGTGACACAACATTTTTGCAGATTTGTAATCAGTATCATAAGAGTAAATCACTCGAAAATATTAGGGGGGCTGAGCACCAAACGAATTTGATAGAAAACAGAATCGTGAGGGGCTTTGTCCCAAAAACTATACCATCTCCGTTATATTTAATCTCTCTAAAAATGAAATTTATAATACATTTAAATTAATTATAACGTTTTGTATAAAGCAAATTATTTGTATTTATCAGTTACTTATTATAAATGATTAATATGCGTTGGTCAGCATATTTATTTAAAATAGATTCGTTGCTTAAGACAATATTTTTTTCGTTATGAATAATTGATAGCTGCGTTAGTCAATCTTTTTGATCTTAAAAATAAATACTTATATAAATTAATAGCGATATGTACATGTACCTAAATCATCTGGACGCTAGTAGATATTATAAATTTCCTCATGTGCGATTTTTATAACTGGTGTGACTAAAGTAACTGTAGCCAAAAATATTTCAGGTCTACTTAAATACGGAAAAGACTAAAATTGCAAAAAAATATATATATACTTTCCTAAAATATATCTGATACACCTATAGGCTAAAACTTAATTTTAGTTAAATATTAAAAAACCAGTACAATGGTTCGGACCGTAGTGGAAACGGGGAAATCGTTGGTTCCCAGAAATTAAAATCACTTTCAAATAAACGCTTCGTTGCGAATTTGTGATTAGTATGTTCAAACCAGTACAGTCCAAACCAAGCACAGTAAGAAAGTATTAATGTGAGGTGCAGTGTCCACAGTTAAGCATCAAAGCGTTTGCTTGAAAGTAATTTTATCCAAGTAAGAAAGTACAATGGTTCGATGCTCAGTCACGGGCACTAGCTTGTTTTTTGAATTTTTTTCATTCGGGGGTTCCCAAAAAATATTTTTTTACCTTAATTATTTTAATATTTTTGACTTATGTTCACCTGCTGTCTAAAATTATAAATGCACTATGAATTTAAACGATGATGAAAAATAAATTTTTGTTTTGTTTTTCAGACAACATGGGTTTTAAAAGATTTGCGGACCTTGTGATTTTTATTTGCGCAAAAAAAAATATAGATATAAAAGACTTCCTTAGAAAAAGGATAGCAGTAGCTGAGGTATTTTTACTATTGATATAATATCAGATTAGTTTTGTTTAATTTATATTTTAATATCAGTATATATTAAAATATGAATAATAAGTACCTATCTTTATAAGATATTAGTAATATATTTTAAATATCTTCACTTATTTTTACTTATACTGCCATACTACCAATAAAGTTGATTAAAACAATTATGGTGGTATAACTGTTCGTTTTTTTTTTAGTTTTTAATCATACTGTCTATAAAAAATGTAATTTATTATTAGATTAGCACTGAATAAATTAGTTGTTTTATGAAATACAATTTAATTAGTTCAATACATTTTTCAGGATATACATACAGCTTATACTTCCGCTCTTAAACATTACAAAATTGCTCTTGGAAAAGGTTTTAGTGAGTCCAAATTTTTAGAATTTGTAGGTAAAAAAGAAAATTTACAATTGGTAAATCAATTTTGGACAGTGAAAGGAATATCAATAAAACGACAAGGTAACTCACCTTGATAAGATATACTTTATGTTTCATTTAAAATACGGTTTTAAATTAATATACTTTATTATAAAATAAACTGTCATGATAACTTAAGTTAAAACTTAAAAATTCAGCAATTTCGATAAATGATCTACCCAATTTTGAGGGAGTGCGTGGGTAATGTTTCCATTTTTGTACTAATTAAAATATTATTGTTGATACAAAAACTGTTTATAATAGTTTGTTTAAAGCATGCTTGTTTTTTGGATTTTATACATTGGGGATTTCTGAAAAAAAGTTGTTGTGTCATAGTTGTTTTAATAGTTTTTACTTCTAATCTCCTGTTTTCTTTATACTATACATTATGAATCTTTAAATGAAAAATTAATTTGTTGTTTTTAGATAACATAGATCAAAAGATGTTTTCGCGACTTGTGCAATATATTTGCTCAGAACGAAGTTATGATATAGCGAAATTCCTTAACGAGCGATTGGCAAATATGAGTAGCAAATCCTAGATTAGCTGTATAAATTATAGGATATTAATTTTGATTTATTTATTGTAACACGAGTAGATAAATATCTTTACGTTTACAAGGTATTAATAATACTTTTAAGTATCTTCACTTACATGCACAAATATTAAAATTGCACAATTATATACATTACCACGTTGTTATCAGAAATATATTAAATACAATTATTGTATTATATTAAATGAATAAATTTGGGTCAAATAAAAAATATAACATTATTATAAATTACATTTTAGTAGTTATTATAAATACTGATAGTATATTTCTATCAATATTATTTAATTATAACAAATTCTACAAGCGACTGTAAGCTCAATTTTATAATATTGCTTTTATCGGAAACCTATAAGCAAAATGGTTTTTTGGCTAACACATTTCTCTCTCTTATATAATTAGTATCACAATTCTCAAGATATTGTTTATTGTAGTGTGCTGCTTTGTAGCTTACTCATTTAATCTTGCAGCCACCCAAGTTCTTAAAGTACATAGTAGTATTAAGAAAAATTGTAGGATGTATATTAATTCTTCCGGGGTCCTACTTCCTTAAGAAATTTAACTAAAATAATAGAATCACGAAGAAACTTTAATAAACATTTTTAAAGATGTAGTAATTATAAGAAAAAATGAAACAATAAATAACAACACAAATTTGTTTAGACGTGTCTTAAAAAGATAAATAAAATCCCCAAGCTGTTATGTACTAAAATATTCAGAATACTTTTGTGTGGTATTAAAACTTTAAGTACATTATAGAGACTTGGTTAACGATAAGTAAATGAATACTTTTTAGGTTTGACTTTTCCGTAATCAGGCAACTATAACGTTTAACTTTACAAACTAAAAAAAGTTTGTCTAAACTTTTTTTTTTTTAATGTGTAAAACAACTGTCCGCTTTTTTTTTTGTTAGATATTCTCTATTATATGCAAAATTCAACTTTATGATTCGTTTTTAAGGAATATATATGCAGTTAATTATAAAATTAAATAAAATTAGTGAAATAAACTTTTCAGGTTTGAAAGAGTCTTAATTTCGCTTATGACTGTTATTACAATTATAATGATGTAAACACTTGTATTATATTGATCATTCCCAATTTATAATAACGAAAAAAAAAATGAAAACTGAGCGTATCTAAGTATTCTTAGTATGACCAAGATAGATTGGTTTAGAATATACCTACTCATTTCCTCGTCGAAGACACCAAAATAAAATAATACAACTTAAAAAAATAACACAATACCATTGTATTGTAAAAAATACTCTGAAAGGTATGACAGAACGCTTGTTGTACACTTGCATTAAGATATTTGTTTTTTTTAATTCCCTGAACGATGAACAATGCATACAAAATTTGAGTTTATCCAGTTTTAAAGCGGTTAAGGGTTTTAAAAGGAGTCTTCTTTAGGCAATAAAAATGGTTTGAATCAATTTCGACCGTGTTAATATATTTCAAGCAATCTATTATTGTCTCTAATTATTTATTTTTATTTGTTTTTAAGTATAAAATTATTATTAACTTTTTTTATGTTATACAAGAATAACAATAAAATAATTTTATTATTTTCTTAGTCGAGTTTTTATTTAAAAAATAATTTTTTTATTTTGTATTTAATAGAAATGTATTAAAAATATGATTAATGACTCAGCTTTTATATTACAGTTTTATTTAAATGAAAAATTTAGTTGTCTTTGAAACCGCCAAACAATTTCCTCAATTTGTTTAACGATTTCATAGACTGCATAAAGGCTACTATCTATGCTAAGTCAAAGTCAACTTGTATATATATTTTTTTATCTTTAAAACCATTTTGAATGGTATCTTTTTTTTGTTTATGCCTACCTAAACAGGTTTAAATAAAAAAAAATGTTTTAATTTGCTATCAAGGATGCTGTGATATTAAATATTTAAAAAAAATACGATAGAGACATTTTGAAACGATTTACTGCAACAACATTTTTTTTAAGTTGCATAAATAAAATTTTACAATTTGCTCATTGCATATATTATTTTCACCAAAGACGTATAATTTTTTATGTGTGCATTGTCAGCCATCGCAGCTGTATTGCAAAAAAACAAAGGCCATCGCCAAAAGTATACTTTACTAACCGTCAACTACGTCATCGATTGTTCGACTGCATTTATACATTTTTTTTCTGTTTTTTACAATTATTGTGAAAAGAATAAAAATATCAATTTTTATTAGAAATCGCTCTAAATTTTCGGCAAAAAAGTCTTTATTAAAAAAGTTATTAATTTGTATATGTTACCATTTATGTTTAAAAAGTCGACCTTCAATGGACTTTGTAGACCCCAAAAATAGATATTATACGTTTTCAGTCGGTATTTTGCTATATTCGTTTTCTTTGACTACTTTTCGCGCATCGATGAAAAAAATCAAAATAATAAACCGTCATAAAACAAAAACACTTTGTAATAATACACGTGTACCTTTTCATTTTCTCTTGAGATAATCACATTTCTAAGTTTTTATAATAATTGGAAACACTTAATTGACTGTGGACAACACCTTGATCAAAAGTCCGTCGCTGGACATGGTGTACAAAATTCGGGGCAGAGGAAAAATGCAGGAAATACCAGAGTTCTAGCATCACTGGCTAAATCTCAATATACGTCTGACCATTTTGGTTGATTTAATCTAAGATTCCTTCTTTCTGTGCTTCTACATTGTCCAATCCCCGAATATCTGATAAGATAATCATCTGACAGGAGATTATTGAACAAAGCGCATTTTTTGGGAGGTAGTTAACTAGTAAAACACGTTACCGTGGTCTTAAAACCTAAACTAGCCGTAATAGTGTTAGGTTGGGTTAACTTACCATAAGACGGAGTGCTATTATGTTTACTTTTAGCTTTTTACTCGATAAAAAATACCTTTATTTTATACATTGCGACACATCAAAACTGTATTAGTCTAATTTTCAGATCGTACACCAGAAAATTAGGCCTAAAAAGTGTAGGGTGTGTGAATTAAGCCCGTTCTATGATTTCTACAGAATAGACCTAATAGAGCCTGAGCAGTTAGTTATTACAATTATTTTGCCTTTGTATATCATAAATATGTCAATGTGTCATTTTTAATATTGGGCATAACAAAACCCACCACCACATTACCACTAGTAATAATAGTATTCGATAAAGTCGTATAAACATTTGACTGCTCCTGCGATCATTCCAGACCAACGGAATGGAAGAAACCCTCTTTCGCCGCCGTTGACTCCTGCGGGAATAGCTGATTTCGGTATATTTCAATTATATATGTCGACTGTAAGAACAGCAAAAAAATAAAAAATCTTTAGTTTAATTCCGATCGGGCTAATTTATTTCCGAACGAACGTACCGAAAAAGCATCCGGTAACGACCACCGTGAAAATAGTTAGTCAGAAGATTTATGGTGGTGAAAATATTGTTGATGGCCGTCGACACGCGAACATCCCAAGCCACCACAACCATTAAAAAATGTGTAAAAAATAACATAATGTTTCAATAATGTCATCGAAATGGCTTAATACCCAATTGCTGTGTGAACATTCAACAGTGTAAAAAACGGTTTAAGGCCCCTGGATACCGACCGTTTTTTTCAGCCAAAACACATCATTTTTTGTCCATCGCACAGAGTGAACCATTGATCCGATAAGCAATCTAAAAACAGATATGAATTCGTCATGAAGTTGGGAGATGGTAAACTGCGCCAAAAGTGACCCTTTTTCTATAAGCTGATATGTAAACTGCGGTAAAAAAAATTTTAACATTATACAAACTGCGACAAAAATGATAAGGCGCATTCTATAAACTGCGACAATTTATTTTGTATACATACTATATAGTATATAATATACTTATATTAGGTATGTACAATAATACATACTGATACGGTAACAAATACTCGTGTAGTACAATTTTGCGATTATTTAACAGAAACTTATATGGAAGGTATATTCCCTCCTTCTTTGTGGGCATCATCATCAGAAGTTTTAATAAATAATGTAAGTGAATCTTTCCCTTCAAAATGTAATGCATATTTTTATCATCATTATCATCCGTCACTATATACATTTATACATAGTTCTACAATATATTCAAGTTGATACATACATAAAAGTTAGGAGTGCAGAAGAAGGTATAATACAACAACGAAACAAAATTACTACTCAAAAATACAAATTTATAAACGAACAACAACAAAAAAAATGTATTATTATTTCAATTTTTTATTTTCTTAGTCAGTATTATATTACAGTAGTCTATAAACCGTATTACTATTATTAAATTAAAATTTTTAAAAAATTTTTTGCCGCAGTTTACATATCAGCTTATAGAAAAAGGGTCATTTTTGGCGCAGTTTACATACAGCCATGAAGTTTACTTGAAATCGGTCCGAGTCCTTTTTTTAATTTTTAATTTTAACCCTTTCCAAATTTGATTTTAAAACTTAAAATTTTATAAAATGTTCAAACGTGTTTTATGCGTATTAGGAATAAGATATCAAAAATGTACGCTGACTGATCTCAAGTAAACTTCATGACAAATTCAAATCTGTTTTCAGATTACTTATCGGATTACTGGTTCAGCCTGTGCGATGGACAAAAAATGTACTATTATATTAACTAAAATGGCTTTTACTCATAGACAAAATTATTTAAATTAAAAATAATACCATAAAGCTCATATAAATTAACCGGTAAATTAATTAACATGGTCGAAATTTAATAAAACCACTTTTTTCTTAAATATTGCCTATACAAAACTCCTTAATAATGGTCGGTATCCAGGGGCCTTAAAAAAAAACAATTATGAGATTTCGTGTTTATAAGAAACGTAGAAACAATAGTTTTAATATGAATAGGTATATTTATGGCTGGAGATAGTTTAACAATATTAGTAGGATCAAAATCTGTCCCAGACATTATGACTTTAAAAAATGCATAGAGCATCGTTCAGGTAATTAAAAAATACAATTATCTAAAAAATATCTTAATAATTGTGGACACAGTCGCTGTTGCCGTTTTGACCGGCGCAATATGGGAAAACGTAATAATTTGTCCAGTTTTGTAATTTTAGGGGGAAACTCAATTTGTGTGCGTAGTACATGGGTCGGTTGATTAAAAAACGAAAAATTAATGTGCAAAAAATTTGTGTTTACTAAGTGGGATTAAAACTGCAAGATTAAAGTGTTATATGGTCGACGCGTTAAGCGTTAATTTAGCTATAGTACAAAATAAATCGTTGTTACGATGATTCAAGAGAGTTATATTTTGGCAATACACGTTGAGTAGGAATATACTATAATAATAATATAAATAATATTATGTTATTGTTATCCCTGTTTTTTATTTAGGAACGCTATCCGCTCATTCCGCGTATAGCCGTATTATAGAAGGGGCAAGAGTTATATTCTTAAAATATTTGTTTGATTATCTGTTATTATTTTTCAAATTTGACCACATTTGAACGTGTAAAAAAGATTTTTTCAGCGATTTATGAAGTAAGTTTTTATTTTATGAAATATTTATTAGAATTTAGTTTATAGTATAAGTACTGCGTGCGTATCATGGTTAGTTTTACTATTTATTGTTTTCAGTGGCGGCCTACTAATTTCCAGTAAAGTTTATATACGTCATAGATACCTGCAATGTACACAGTAATATACAACATAGTACACATAATATAACTACTTAATACATGACAGCCATTTTGTTGTGCCTATTGATGACGTCATGAACAATTTTTTATTTCCTCTGCCAATAATCTAGGTTAATAATAAAAAAAAGCACCCGTTACAAATTATTATTAATAACAATTATTACAGAAATTATATAAGATAAAAAACTGTTCTCCAAGATCACTAAAATTTAAATAAGTATTATAAATCATTATTTAGACAACAAATATGTGTTTAGTAGGTATATTTAACTATTATCAATACTATCAAAGTTATCTGAACTATAATCTAAGTATTCATTTATCAGCTATAAATTATTAATTACGAATTAACCAACAGGTCCACTGAAGAAATATACTAAAATATTGGACCAACTAAAATGATGGTTAATATAGGGATACAATAAATGTATAGTTGGAAAACTAAATAAATAGTTTGGCCAATTAAATGTTTAGTTAAAGTAAATACTTATATTTTAGTAAGTATTTTACAGTTATTCCAACTGTAAATTTATTGTGTCCCTATAATAACAATAAATTGATTTAGTTCATCTAAGTATTTTTGCAATGTAATTAATTCCTTCATTAATACTTTTCTAATAAAACAGTCTCTCGCATTCACAGTATAGCTTTCTCAAGAGTTTAAACGCAAACAATTGCTTAGTATTGCGATATACGCTTGTATATCTTGGTGGAAGTTAGTATTTAAGTAGAAAATAAAACACAACAATAATATGTTTGAACACAATACTATTAAACATAAAAACACACAGCATAAATATAGAGAATAGTATATACAACGTACGTTACAGTTATAACAGTGTCCGTAACAGAGTGGTGATCCAACACCTTAATACTATGTCTTACATAAGATATAATCTAGGTTACAAATGTAATTGGTCCTTGTATCAAACAACTTTTAAATAATATACAATGATTTCTATAGTGTTCACATATAATACCATATAAGGTACTATAAGGTAACATACTATATTTATTACTTATAACATACTTAAATTCCATGACCCAAATAGACAATATTAATTATACTTAGCTTTTTTAAAAATATGAGAACATTTTATTCCCGAGGAGTTTTTTTTAAATAACTTTTAAATTCACGTCATTATTCGAGTTTTAAAAATATTTCTTTTTGTTTTTTAACTTAATAGAAACTAAAAAATGGTCATCAATATAAAACTAAAATTTGTTCGGTTGCCATAGCTTAATAAGTATGGATCCTTCAATTAAGTCAACATAATGTAATGAAAAAGATAATTTTGTTTAGCGAAATAAACTGGAGGTTTGGCGAATAAGCCCCTGGGTATAAATAATACAATTTTCCTATTAATTTTACAAAATTCATAAAATAGTACTTTAATTGTAGGAAACGATTTTAAATTACTAACGAGTCTGACTTCTACAATTATTTAAATTACTATTTTTTTTTGTTTTTGAGACAGGAAGCGAAATCTATTGTCCATTAATCTAAGAACGTACAAGATAGTACACACATGCACTCTATCGGAGTGACTGTTTTGGTCTTTAACGCTTCGTATTCGTCACCATGTATCGTGTAGATGGCGCTTGATGTTCATTTAATATTGTTTTTGATGTTATAGTCGTTTAAAAAAAATAACAATTCAACTTGAGACAAACATTGTTAGTAAATATTATTTAAAAAATGCGAATTACAAAAAACAGCCAAAAAACCCTATTTCAAAAAATTATTTTAAAATAAACAAATTCATGGTTTTCAAATGGCTTATACTTTAGGAATAATTCTTATTCTTTGTTGTGCGATTTTTTTTTTTTAATTTTACAGCGAAATATTTATTGTAAACCATTTAACTTGACAGACATTTTTTTATGACACTAAAAAATATATAGTTGATTGTATTTTATATTATATTTATATTTTCCGTGTATCTACCTACATTGAATCTACTTCCTTTTATGCATGTTCTACAAAACACAGAAAATTACATTTCAGAAATAAACTAAATATTAGATTTTACTGTACGAAACAAACTATGACAGAAGTTATTATTTGATTAGGTATTTATCAGTTAATTTTGGAGTAATTTTAATAGTTTATCAATGTTAACCATACATTCAGATGTCGAAGAACTGAAGACATACTTGGCAAATTGGCTGAAAAACCCAGAAAATTAGAAAATTTGTCTTGTAGCTTTAACTCCGAGAGAAAATAATATTTATTTCTTAAAACCTTGTTTTGCAAAATATAAAAAAAAGTGATGTAGTAATTTTAGTAGTATTTTTTTGATGAGTTTTTTTTCTGCTGGGATTTCATAGAAAATTTAGTTAGTTGTTTTTATGATTTGAGTGGGTGATGAAGATGTCGTAGAGGATAGTGGAGGTAATTTAAAAACTTCGACTTCGTTTTCAGGTGTAATATTGGATTCGAGGTTTAATCGGTTTTTTACAAAATTTTTTTCGAGATACGGCATTTTTGCTTAGTAGGACAATATAATATATTATATTTTAACAGCTTGCGTACGAGTACGCCACACTACAGGAACATAGATAAAGATACGGAAGCCGTACTTTTACTAAAAGATTGACATCCCAAACTAGGTAGCAACTGTAACCTATGATTTAACACTGACTTGTAGATTGGCCTAAACAAATACATCTGCATTCAACGTGTTTCCGGGAGCTTTTTTCACCATCTTATTTTGCAATTATTTGTCTATTGCAGGTACTGGTCGTCGAGTACGGTGGCCATCATCCGGCCATCCATCGACCTAGGGTTTATGTGCTTGCCGTACGTTTTCCAGGAGTTGGGCGTGTTTGTCGCCGTGCCGATGTGCGTACTCTTGGGCTTACTTCTTTACTATTCATACGCTGTTATGGTAAGTGTCCCGTGACAGTGTAATTGTTCAGTTTTACTTGTCGGTACTATTAAGAACCCGTGTATGATACGCTCATAGCCACCAATCTACGATAAAAACACTAGAAAACGTGAGGCGTTGCCATAACGGTTGGTCGAAACTTGAATCTGAAACGTTTGATTAAATTGACTTGTGGTGTAATCGAAAGAAAAATTAAAAAAAAAAATAAGTAGAAGGGATTTTATGGCGAATGTAATAAATTTATTATATATTTTTTATTCAGTGGTAGAGCGTAATTGTTGAAACGTCTTCTAAAATTAAACTTGGTCAACCATTCAGACATTCAGCTTCGATGAGTAGCTGAGAGTATAATAATTTTAAAATGATGTGTTGATGTTGTGATATGTTCGTAAAATTATGGATTTTTTTTTGCGTCTGGACCTACAATCATATCTTTTATGACGCTAAACCGATATAGCAAATCTATAAATCAGAAATCGTACCTGAAAGTTACTTTACTGTAAGAAAATATAAAAAGTTATCTTTTCTCCTTCGAAAAATGAAAACCTGGAATAATTTTCGCTCCCGTATTCTATGTTGTAGCCGTGTTGGCTTTTTAATATTTGTAACTTTGGGGATAGAAACACGTTTTGTCGTTTAGCATCAGAAATATTTAATAGTTTTAGAAATAAATAGCAACTAGGCGTTTTACTTTGGGCATAGACGTGTTGGCGAACATTATAACGCCTAAGCCCTGCAAAATTTGCATCCAATTGTCTTTAGCTAATGTTGCGTCTCCGATGACAACGTCTAGCTTGCTGAACCCTGACGACATGACGAACACGGCTAAAGTGCCAACGAACGTTCCCAATAACAGCACAACTATAAATTCATTGAAAAAGTATATCATAGGAATGTATCAGTTGCTCGGTAATGCCATAAACGTACAACACAAAATCATGTAAACAATAACGGCGTCGAGTTCGCTGTTGGCAAGATACTAAAACAAAAACAATTCTTAATATACTTGAAGGGCACAGGTGATTAACGGTATAGACGCTTATGGCCTATAACATCATTATTCTAACCATTTGTTTCCTATTTAATAAGTAGCTTACAAACCAATTTAAACTATAATTACTCATTCCAAAACAAGGTAGTATCTGTAATAACAATTTATGGTTTACTGAATAAAAAATTTCAGCTAAATTTCAGAAAACTACTATTCAATTATTACTGTTATCTAATTCATTATATATGAACTGAGTCGTATTATATAGAGCTTCCTCTGTGCTTATATCCGGTCTAAAACCAAATTGACTTTTAGATAAAAATTTGTTAATAGATTAACCTATAATTATTTACATTATGACGCTCCTCCCCTTAAGTTTGACCACTGACATCTTAAGAAAATCTGGAAAAACACTTATACATACACTAAGTGATTAAGTATAAGTTCAACTATATTTTTTTAATAATTTGATCGTTAGGTACTCTACCATGGCCTGCCACCGTATTATCTTTAAAGCTATTTAACCGGATTAAAATTTTTTTTTTAAAAACCGGCAATCAAACGAAACATTTTTACATAATAAACTTACATCAAAACTATCATTAACCATTAAATTCCTAAAATTCTCAGCTAACTATTTTCCGATGTTAATAAAAAAAACCTTAAAAATATTTGACGCCCTTTTCTAGTCTGCGTTTACATTGAATATGTTATCATTAATTATTATAGTTTTATATTATGGTTTCGAGCTTGTAATTTCATTAATTCGCTGCTATGGAATTATGAGAGACCCTTTTTTTTCATTAAAACTCCTTTTTGTTAGTTTCAAAATGTCAGTGTAGTTATTTTTGTACTTTTATGATGCAATGCTAACTTCGTGTTTGGATGTTATTTACATTTTAACGGTAGAACCTGTTTATGACGCATAAAAGCAGGTCAGTACCGTCAATCTATCAAAAGTATCACTAATTATATTATGAAATTCATAAGAACACTCATCCACTTGGTTTGAAAAATACGTATATTAACCGAGGATGACCTATAAATACTAGAGTGGGCCGATACTAGATTCAAAATGGCAACGTCTCACGTTTTCTAGTGTTTTTATTATGGTTCTTAATGGTGTCGACAAGTAAAACTGACAAATTACACTGTCACGGGACACTTACCATAACAGCGTATGAATAGTAAAGAAGTAAGCCCAAGAGTACGCACATCGGCACGGCGACAAACACGCCCAACTCCTGGAAAACGTACGGCAAGCACATAAACCCTAGGTCGATGGATGGCCGGATGATGGCCACCGTACTCGACGACCAGTACCTGCAATAGACAAATAATTGCAAAATAAGATGGTGAAATAAGCTCCCGGAAACACGTTAAATGCAG
This sequence comes from Adelges cooleyi, assembly GCF_023614345.1. NCBI lineage: Eukaryota > Metazoa > Arthropoda > Insecta > Hemiptera > Adelgidae > Adelges > Adelges cooleyi. The sequence goes on along the minus strand of NW_026095932.1, from coordinate 33,724 downwards.
AAGTATTTGTTTAGGGCAATCGACAAGTCAGTGTTAAAGCAAATGTTACAGTTACTACCTAGTTTGGGATGACAATCTTTTAGTAAAAGTATGGCTTTCGTATCCTTATCTATGGTCCAAAAAAATATGGAAGTAACAGGTTTTCCAGAGGCTTGTTTAATCAATTGTCAATTTTATTGCTTATTGCTCAAATTTGGTTAAGTTAGAAAGTTGATTTCAGAATCCCTAATAATGGTTAAAAGTAAGCTGAATCTTAATTAAAGTTAACTAGTATATGTGTTTTGTGTCAACTAAAAAATTTAAACATCATTTTCATTTTAGGTAATCATTTCAAAGTAGGTACCCTACTTATCAATTTAATTTACAACAAATATGATACCAGGTACAATTTTTTACTTATATGAAGCTAACAAATTGTTTATATTAGCGTCGATACTTACTTCAATTAGCAATAAATAAATTATTTGTTGGTAAAACCCAGTTTACATAAACTCAGATTAAATTTGATTGAAAAATTGGAAATTATCTTAATCTTCGACTAATTTAAATAGTCCAGTAAATGAGGATCCAAAAACGTGTTGCTTCCAAAAATTAAGTTTGAAACTCGACGGAAAGAACACTAATTAACTACAGTAAAGTCGTCAGCTTTTTGAAAGTCGAAAGTGACTGCCACCTTGAACTTAAACCTGAGATTAGTTAAACGGCATATTGATTGACGATGTTAATGACTCCAGTTATTGAGAATTTGTTCAAAAATTATAATTGACACAAAGAAGTGAACTTGAGCGAATTTCGTTGTTACAAATATTTTCCCTTAAATTAGCACATTATTATTATTATTTGTTATAATTCTGATAGTGACGTGACAAAAACATTTTCTATCCTAATGCCAAATCGAACACATTATGACACATTCGCCTCAGCTGATAGAATAAATACAAAGGAGACGAAAATCTACAGCTACAACTTGTGGTAGCCGTATATGGAGTACATTGCATTTAAAATTGGAGCGGAACACGTTACTTACAATTAATCTACATTAGTTCACATACGATTTACGATCACCCTCACGATGGCTTACTGATCAAACTAGATTCAATCTTAGTGTTAAAAGTTATACTATCCGAGTAATACGGAATTTTTAGTACGCCAACATACACTAGTAAATGTAATAGTTTAAACTGTACAATCGACATAAATAGTTACCGTAATAGTTTATATAGCAAACAACTATATAAACGATTTCGATAATGATTAATATACAGGGTATTCAAAAAGTTTGGAAACCCTTAAATTTGCATAGCCAGACTTTTTTTAAATTTTGATTTTTGAATGTATTCTGGTTTTAAATTTACGCACTTTTTAAGCAAAATTAAAATGTATAGAACACAATTAGATTATGAACTTATTCACTGAACAACCAGTATAGTATAGTTTTAAAAATTTTGGTCTGAATTAGTTACCATCAGACAATGTTTTATTAACAATAATTTTGCAAATATCCCATATAACCGTGGTCCATTTCATGCGACTAGAGCATGACTTCCATTCCTCACAGAGCGTGTTCTTAAGTATATTAGTCTTATAGCAAAGTGTTTTATTAACTACACTACTGTGAATTTTATTTGTATGAAATACGCTAGTATATTACAACAAACGATAAAGTGTGTAAAAAACATAAATCTAGTAAACATATTTTTTTACGTCATATTTACTTTAAATTCGTATCGATATGAAAAAACGTTGAAGTATTGTGTGTAAAACACACAACTGTTTTCATATTATTTGAGAAGTATTTCTCAAATACGATTTCTTATCTACAGATTAACTACATCAAGATATCAGTTTAATGATTAAAAGTTATTATTTTTAAACGAAAACCTTCTCAG
>NW_026095932.1:0-31735 GCF_023614345.1 Adelges cooleyi | reverse complement strand
CCCCGATGTTCCAATAATTATAGCGAATAATTATTTTGTACATTAAGATAAAATATTATTAGGTACCTAATATTACAATCCCTTTTTTACTACTAACCAGAGAATACATTTTAATTAAAGAAAGTCAAAATGAACGGAAATGTTCGACAAAGCTGTTACAACTAAGTGTTACCTACCTAATACATAATATTTAAGTAGGTATATACATTTATTGTTAATATTACTAACATTAGTTTATTATGATTCCTAGAAGGTGTCTTGTTTTTCTTTATTTAAAACATTTTTAATTCTAGTTAAATTTTCTGTACCTATTATACTAAAGCCAACGCTACGTTTTGGATCGTTTAATAATGTAGAAAAATAACTGTCACATCACATATTTATTAAAGTAGTTATTTTACAAATACAGTTTTCACAGTTTTACTATTTTTTTTTTTTTTTACGGAAAACAAGTTGTTTTGTGGCCATATATTGTTTCATTTTTAATGTTTTTGAACGTTTAAATTAGTTTGCATGATAGTACCACATTGCTACAAATTTTGCATAAAATCCAATAATAATGCTTAAAAATTGTTTTTTTTACCTTGTCTTGTATTCTAGTTAATCCATTTTTTTATTATCGTGTTGATATTTTCTGATCTCTTATAACATATTAATTTAATTCGTATTCATTTTTTAACTCGATGCAAAACCCATATCTTATCAGCCATCACATCGTCATGTTATAACTTATAAGTCCACTCTAGATTAAATTTTAGACCATAAATTCTAAGACTACACCTAAACATTTGTTTGCAACGTATATTTATAATACTAAATCTAAAGAGTATTTTATAAGAATTTGGAAATTATTTTTGCATTTTTAAAACAATTATAGCGTGCAGTAGTTTTACAAAAAAAAATATATATTTTAATTTTTGCGATGTTAGAGAGGAAGGGTGAAGTTTTTGCCTAACTTACGACTGTTGGATTGTTTTTTTGTTTTAATAAACTTAGCTAATATTTAAAAAATGTATCATCGACCATTCTTGTTGTGCTTAGTTATTTTATTATTTTCATCAATGTCAAAATCAAGCACAGAAAATTGCACGTGTTACACGAGTCTTTTGAGATTTCCATTCTTTACTTTCTTTCCAAGAAATGCATATTGAATACCGGTAAGTTTAAAACGGTTTTCATCACAATAATAACACCATTGTAAATACCGCCTGTCGGTGCCAAAAACGAGCAGCTGTCAGAGGAACAAATATCCCTAGTAGGGTCGCTACCCTTTATGTTGCACGTAGTTCAAATAAGGGGATGTTTTTTTCAAAAATAAAAGGGGGATACAAGACAATCAATACATTGCTTGTTGCCATTTCGTTTTGAGTTGCCATTTTTAGCAGCTACTATGTATTATAATATTCCAGTGGTTTATACAACAGCTAAGATTCAAATACGGTTTCGATAAAACCACAGAAAATTATTTAATATAAAGGGTTATAAATAATTAAAAGTTCCGGTTGAAAGAATATTATATGTGAGTATAGGGAGTACAACAATAGTCTGACAGATCACCGTAACATATTTTCTTGTAATACAGTTAAATTTAAAGTAAAATAAACAATTTTTACAAAGTGGTAACACCTTATAGTAGTTTGACTATTCGCCCATTAGAAGAATTGAGATTTCCAAGTCTAAATCGATAAAGAGAATGTTTAATATTTTGTAAACGGAAAACGTCAGTTGTGCAAGCATCTTGTTTTATGTTTATTGATATTTTTCAAAATTTTGTGACAGCGATTTCTTGTTTAGTTTTATATTTGTCGTATTTGCTAAAATTATTTTAGTCACGTGTACCTACCACGTTGATACATTTTTGTTTGATACCAAGTTGTTTTTATACTGTTGTTACAAATATCTACACAAGTCGGAAATACATCATATTATGTTCATTTAACTATACTGTAAATTGGTACTTTGATGATAATAATGATTATATTTTAATTTACTCGGACTGTAACGTTTCCTGACTCGTCGTATGCGAAGCCCAAATTGAGGAACCAACTGTCAAAAATATCAACAGCGTAACAATCGATTTGTTCTTCTACATATTGCAAGAAAGTAATTTCCACCGGTATCAACTGGCTGCTCTTTTTGTTGTTAAATTCCTTTTTTAAATTCTGTAGCGTGCATTCTTTGTACAACGGAACGTTGCAATAACGGGTGATAAACCAATTTATGTTCTTGTTAAATATATCCACGAGATTTCCGCTTATGGATCTTAGTTCGAGATCGACCAAGTCCTCGCTGATGACGTGTTCGGACAATTTCGACAACGTGGTCGGTCGTAAAGTTGTAGTAAACTCGGTCAATTTTTCCATACCGACCATTAAACTAAGCTTTTGCCTAACACTCGATTGCAGACCTGGCACGTGAATAAAGTTCAACGCGTCCGTCAGGCTTCTAAGCCGCGGTGCCACGCTGTCGATTTTGGTCAGCACCGAATCAAAACAATGGTAATACTTTATAAGCGAAGAGTCGGTGGTTTTATAGTCTTCTTTTTTTTTTTCATTTCGGCAAACCCGTATTAAATGTTGTAAGGAAATCCTGTACTTGTTAATAACCTCGGCATACTTACAGCTGAGCACAGCCCAGATTTCCTTGTATCTTTCCAGTACGTTAAGTTCGTTGACCGGGTTCAGGTTCGACGATATGCCTTTGAGTATTTCGGCCACGGGATCAGTGATTTTTCTGCGTTTGTTTCTATTTATTACGATTTTAACGTTATCCAAGGACTGCCATCCCGAATTATGCACCAACGTGTTTAATTTATTAGCTAGTTCCAATGTTTGTAATTCGCTCATATCATCCGACACAACGCGTGTGAAACAAACTACACATACCCAAACTAGTATTAAAGTCAACGTTTGCATTATCGTAGCGTCTAAATACCAAAACACAGAAGCACTATTCGATGAAAAACTTTACCTTAAATGAACAGTGCACACAAATTTGTATTTATTAAATTTTTATTTAAACACTTGCTTAAACCATTTGCCATTAATATTCGCGTCGAGCTCAGGAATTACACGGCACGTTACCCCCGGTGGATTCCAAAAAGTTCAGTGTATTGTGTAATAATAATATTAATATGATTCATGCTGATACAATAGATTAAAATATTCTCCGTGCAAGCGAAAACACGGTAGACAAAAGCGGGAGGGATCTTCAACAGGATGACAAAAACAGTATTTGTAAGGAAGACTTAGAGTGATACGTGTTGAGTATTTTAATTTTTAACTAAATGGTCCATTCTTCAGTTTTGGTGACATTTCAGTCACGGAGCAATTAAAAAAAATTAAATGTCTGAATGACATTAACATTTTTCTATTATTAATCTACTTGTGATCAACGTTTCCTATTCACTTTGAGGTTTCATCAATTAATAGGTACCTAAGTAAAACAATATTTTATGCTAATTTGATCACTCCTTAGTTCTGTCACAAAGGCAAGGTTATGCCTTCACAAAACAATAGAACCAGTTTCTTTTATGGTACATTTAAAAAAGTGGGTACATTTCTTATTAGCAACATTTTGACTAACAAGATAATAAAAAATTAAAATTTATAACTAAAATTAAGGATGAGAGAAACATGAATATATTTTTTCCTAAAGAGTAATTTTTTTTTTCACACTTTAACTTCATAATAGAAATTCGAGTATCATAAAAAATATAGAATTTTTAATTTAAACTATTTTATCCATAATTAGTAAATAGTTATTTATTCTATGAAAAATAAAACAAAAAATCTATTTTTTCATTTCTTCTTATTTGTGTTTTAAGCGCAGGTCTTAAAACCTACAAACTATACTTCAGGTAGGTCCTTAGATAGCAAAGATATATAAAATGCTTAAAAATACTTTAACAATATTTATTAATATTTTAAAGCTATTATACAATATTTATGGTCAAATTTTGATCAAATACACAATATTATTATTTGACAAAATAAATTTGCATAAGGAACACTATGTATATGGTAAGCATTAATATGTAGCTGTGATATAAAACAAAACAAAATTCGTAGTAAAATATTTGGTGAGGACATGGCATGGGTCGTCCACGAGGACTAATATTGCGGCCTCAAAGGTGGTTACCAATAATTAAAAAAAACTCACTGTACCACAGAATAACCAAATGAGAGAATCAGAAAGAACTAGAAATCAGTAAAAATGTCGAGAGCATCAGTGTAGCCAGAAATCAGCCATTATTACACCCATCACGTGGTTTCAATGTCCCTGGTGACCTCCTCGGTTCAACGAAATAAATCAAGTAAAAATAATTTATTGGTTTAATTTTTGCGTTACTTAAAAGAGAAAATAAAAAGGAATTTAGTGGATAAAATATTACTTGTATGTATAGTATAGGCATTCTATTTTATCAGGGCAGATAAATGTTCAAGAAGCCTAAAATATTTACATATCAACCAACTTTAAAAATACACTAGTACTTAACTATTAATTACTAAATAATACCTTTTACATACAAAGTAAATAAATAAGAACAATAAAATATGTTAGTAGGTATGGGTTTATCATTTTCTCTTGTAATACTATTTTAAAATACAATCATACATGACCATACTAAAAATAAGTCTTATTATGCAGATACCAGTTGAGCAGTTAAAAAAAAAATGTTGTTAATGTTCTTGGGTTTTAGTAAAACTATACTGCCTCGTTCATCTGAAAATGTGACAGTTTTAAGTAGATTACAAATGAAGGGCACAGGGAAAAAACGGTAGTTGTCACATTATGAACATTTTAAAGTATAGCAAAAACACAGTTCGTGAATTTCTCTACCTCTTACATATTTAAACAATCTATTGACATAAATAAAAAAAATTATTGGCATAAATTATTTGAACAAAAAAAAATTTCATAATGTGACAACTACCGTTTTTCCCCTGCGCATAATGCATATTTTCCATATAATAAAAGTGACCCGCCTCGGAGGCCGCCATTTTGAGTCCGTTTTCTAATTTTACTTACCATATCTAACTTTATTTAGTAATTTTCGATGATGGTTTCTGACTTCATATTGTTGATATTATTTTGTGGCAGCCCCACATACAGCACTCTGCATGGTTACGAGGCGCCACAGCTAGCGCAACCTAGCTGTCGGCATCGATACCGCCTCAACACGTGGTCAGATCGCCAGATCTCGGTAGTTGTGACGAACCGTAGCGAACTTCTCGCATGTGATCCCAGAGCGCACACGACAACTACCGAATACCGACCATTGTCTTCGGACACCGGCCGGGCAACCTTTTGCCTGTGTAGCGAAGACATTGGTCGGTAGTTGTGTGCGTATTTATATGTGCGCTCTGGGTGACTTTGATCACATGCGAGAAGTTCGCTAAGGTTCATCACAACTACCGAGATCTGGCGATCTGACCATGTGTTGAGGCGGTATCGATGCCGACAGCTAGGTTGCGCTAGCTGTGGCGCCTCGTGGCCATACATCCGCCACAGTGCTGTATGTGGGGCCGCCACACCTGCATTCGCTACAATTTTTTTAACAGGTGATAATACGAAGTATCAGATTTTTATCATGGAATAAATGGTATATTACACCGTTTTATCCATGACCGGACTCAAAATGGCGGAATCCGTGTGTAGCCAATTTATTTTCACAATGCGCGTTCCATGTATTCAGTTCAGTGTGTAGCGAATGCAGGCAAAAGGTTGCCCGGCCGGTGTCCGAAGACGTTGGTCGGTAGTTGTCGTGTGCGCATTTATATGTGCGCTTCTGAGTGACTTTGATCACATGCGAGAAGTTCGCCACGGTTCGTCACAACTACCGAGATCTGGCGATCTGACCACGTGTTGAGGCGGTATCGATGCCGACAGCTAGGTTGCGCTAGCTGTGGCGCCTCGTAGCCATGCATCCGCCACAGTGCTGTATGTGGGGCCGCCACATTCGTATTGACTCAAGACGGCCATTTGCCGATCGATTATATCTTGGGTTATGGCTGCCGGCTGCCGTTGCACGCAGGTCGTTTTCAGCACAGAACACTGGCGGCCCCGGTCCCGTATCTTATAGACAAGTATATTACTGCGACAATCTTAATCTAAGTCCGTCGTTCTAACGTTTAAATAATATTGCACAATTCGTACGGTTAATTGTTAATCTGTGATTTTTCAGGAGTACCTAATTTTTCCAACCAATTGTTTTTTTTTAACCTCGTTGGACGGACTGATGGATATTGATTGTTGAGGATAAAAATGACCAGTTCGGCTAAACCGCACTCAAATCGTTTCACTGTCAAATTCATGTTGGAAAAAAGGAGACGCTACCGGTAATAGATTTTTGTTAATAATTCATTGCAAAATACACATCTAGTATCTACGGCGTTTTTCCGAATTTGCCAAGTAGGCTTATATATTCTGATATTCTGCTGTACAGTCCATACAGCATGTTAAACAATATGCCTTACATCTAAACTATTTTTTTCAATACCTTTTTGGCCTTTTAAGTATTAGTTTATTTGAAATATTTCACCAAACCCTATGATGCAGTTATTTCAGTTCAGGTATAAGTTAATGGCTACCAGGTGGACTGCCAGATAAATTTACCGATACAAATCAACCGAATATTGGGTCCGTTACGCATTGACTGTTTTCCCTTTTTTTAAATTTAATTTACAAGTACTTGCTTTTCTCCCCCTTTATTTTGTACAATATTCTGATAATATTTATATCAGTTAACGTTCCTAATTTGTTTGTATCTATCTTGTCTTTAGTTAGTCAAATCATCTTAGAGATATACAGCGACAGTATATTTATATTTTAATAATTAAAACAATTGCTTTTTTTGGCTTTTATGTTCGGCAAATACATTTACAACTTCATCATAGTCAATGATTATACTATACTATGATATACTATGATTATATAGTGTATTATTCAGCGGTCAAAACTATTTTTAATCTAGCAGTATTTTCATTACTTCTTGTATCATTTTATCACTCTAATCTAGTAATTTTGTCCTTTCTATTCAGATGATATATAAATTTTATATATTATTAAATTTGGTATACATTTGCTACCAGATTTTAAAATAAAGCCGGATTGTTTTGTTTTTTTGTAGCAGTAGAGAATCATTTTTGTAGATATCATCACACTTCAAGCATTTCACTTAGGCTACCATAGTTAGCATCAACAAAATATTGGGTTGACAAAATAGTAGGTAGTTGAAAAAGAGTTATGTAGGATACTTAGACAAAATTAGTTAAAGAACAAGTTGGAACTTGTGTACAAGTTTATAAAATAAATTTCCAAAATATAATGTAAATAAACGTTAACAAAAATTATATTAGAAGTTTTAGTTTTAATTTAAGGTAATGTTTAATGGAAACAGCTGTTTGATACGGTAATTATTTAAATAATAGAAACTACAATATAAACTATAGAATCACAGTTATCGAGATGTAAGTTTTCCTGTTTTTTTTCCGGTGATATTAAAATTATATATAAAATGATATGATAGCCCCGGCTGTAGTCTCTAGTAGATAGTGTATTTTAAAAATTGACTAACGGACCACCCGTTACGGCCAAACACTACCATACTATCTACTGTAAAATATGTTGGATAACCAATACAGCTATATTTATTAAATACTTAGTGGTGCTACTTATTTTTTAAAGTTATTGCTGCCACCGTCTAATATTATTAGTAGACTGTAGACTATTTTAAAATTGTTTTTGATATCTAAGATAGTATATCGTATACATAGTATGTGTATATCATACAATTAACTTTTTATTCATTTTAAAGACACTAAAAATGTACGTTTTGAAAGTATATATAAATTTTTACTTTTGTAGCTATAAAGTAGATGATTTTGACATATTTGTATCAATTCATTATTAAAATGCAAAAAAACTGACTGATTTTTTTTTTTACTATGATTTTTTATTTAAGGCAATAATTACTTTTAGTTATAATGTTTAAGTAATGTTTTAATTTTGTAAGAATATTTTTCTTGACTTGTACTATGGTTGATCATCAGTTGCATATTGGTCGAGTTAAATAAATGTTTTTGCTAATTAGAATATACTAGTAATGAAGAAGGATGCAAAATATCATACTGTATTATTTATGAATAGAGATTTTATAATATATTCATTTTCATAAAATAACATTACTTCAACCTAGACTATTTGCGTTGATAATATAGCAATTTAAGTGGTTTGAAAATTATGCTTGAGTATTTTTTTTGTAGAATAATTAAATATTTTCTGTTAAAAAAAAACATGGTGGTTTGACTTACAACAACAATGAATTATTGTACAGTGATCATTTTATCATAAACCACTCAATAGGGTTAAATAGGAATATTTTTTTTTCATAGAATTTTTACAATTTGATTTGAGTTATTCACAATTTATTTTATGGTTACCCCTCTCCAAAACTAATTGTTTTTATATCAACTTTGAAACTTAAATGGTAACGCATACATCTTATTTTTTTTTTAAATTAAGAATAATTTACTAAAATATTTCATTTGACCCGTTAAAATTAAAAAAGTTAATGAAATGTATGCGTAAGTCGAGTAGTAATAGCTAATATCTGATAACTATTAGCTTGTATAAAAGCTTAATTTTCTAATTAGTTTTGCATTTTCATGGTATGATGAAAAATAAATATAATCTTACTTTTTATGGAGAAGGAAAAGTAGCCATTCTGAACTTTTTTTGTTCTGAGATTGCCTCTGTATAGTATTTAGCTAAAACAATTGTTTGATATACATTTTTTAAAAAATCACTTAATTATAATGAAAACTTTTGAATAACAATAAAATAGCAACAGACCTATTCAATAGCAGCTTCTAAAAAAAGAAAATTGAAAAAGTAAAAGAAGATGTGTTGACAAACATAGGTAAACTATCTTTTTGATCATGATCAAATTTAAAGGATTGTGTGTGTATTATATCTGTAACATTACTCGTTGTCTATAGGTACCGACAGCAATTCTGACAGTGTGTCGAAAATCGTTTTGGGCTGTATAACTTGTCACTGTGTAACATTGCCAAGTGACACGCTAACAACAGTATGTGGTGGTTTTATTATAATTAAGATTTTTAAACATCATACTATAAAAAAAATTTAAATGTTCTCTTATACATACTACATGTTATAAATTTAGCGGACAGTAATCGAGTACTTAACGATGTGTCTTAAAGGCATGTCTTGATTTTTTTATAGTAATTGTAAAAGTAAACACGAATTACTCAAAACGGCGTTTTTTCATGGTATTATTGTTATTTATTATGTATTAGATTAATAGACATATACCCAGTTGCACCAAACTTGTCGTTATCTATTGGTAAATTATTTACCACCGTAATAAACTTTTGTTAAATTTTATCTTTTGTTAAATTAACATGTGTCAAATTTACGAGTGTTGCTCAATCGTTGTTTTATATTCAGGTTACCAGTATACTGGTTATCGAATAAATGGTATCAGCTGTAGGAGTTAATATTATAACCATACAGGATGTAATCAATAATAAACAAAATTAAAAAAATCTGATCATAAGACATGAGTTTTTATTTTTATATTGTTTTTTATTAACACTGTACATTAACCTTCCCTCCGAATTAATTTATTAACTAACCTACGTTTTTATCTTTTTGTGGGTCACAAAATGAAACACACATTCAAATGAAAGGTGTTTCGACGAGGCTAGTGCTGGAAACGTTGTCTGGGACCGATTTCAAACTGTTCAGATCCATCGACGGGTCGGCGGCAATCAAGTCGCATTCGTCCGGTTTCCACGTGTACCCTAAGTGTCCTTCTTCGCCCTCTTCACCGACCATTTCGTCCCACAAGTTGTCCGACCTCTTGTAAACTTCGGCGTCACTCATGGTCGGACGAACTTCGCTAGGTAAGTCGCACACTAGGGAAGAGTCTGTCTTCTGGTACAGGAACGGTCGGTCTTTGGGTATACGCGGCAACATCTCTTTGATTTCTGGTAGGATTTCATCGACCCGCCAAAGATCAATCTGTCTCTCTGTAAAAACATTATTAAATCAATATAGTCATGACTAGGTCTTTCCCAGGTATTTATCAGTACCCACCTGCTTTTTTGCCCATGTTGACGAAGTACGGATTTTTCACCTTCGAAAATCTGCCTCTCAGCATGCAGTTCAAGTCGCTGAACACGAAAAATCCTTCGCCCATGTACTTGAAACCAAAGTCATGCGATTGATCGAATGCGAGTTAAACAAGGCAGAATGGTACAAGTGTTAGGAAAATTCAATCGAACTTCAAAGGCGTGTTCAAAGGAAGTACAAAGAGTCGAAATATTTGTTTAAAATATTAAGTGAACCGTATGACATCACATTATACTTAGTAGAACGAGTGCTACATAATCAGGTTTGGCACGTTAAACATATGTTCTCACCTTATGGTGAAGTTGGTACTGACTACCACCGCACCTCTCAACAATATCATAGTTCAATAAAATATAACACATTTATTACAAACGAATTGAGGAAAACAATTTTATAGTTCACAAATGAGACAAAGCCATACAAATCAATTTATTTTGGTTAATTATGTTGTAATTTTACTTTTATTGCAAGGGAAAGAAAAGGATAGGAAAAGTAGTGATAAGGCAAAATTTATAATTCCTAGATGATTGAAAATACATCATAAGACATGTTCGTGACCCGATGTTTTGTCTTCCAGGGTAGATTAAATTAAATATTGTGTATGGGCTGCTATATTACTGACTTGATATAATATTTACCGATTGGTTTTCATCCCACGTGCTGCAAAACGTGTAACCAGACCCTCCAGTCTGGCTCGGATAGAAAACTTTGAATCCCTTCACTCTTTGACCTTCCTGCCATACGCTCGTTACAATGACTCCAGTTTTGCAAAACTTGTAAGCCCCCAGACCGTGTTTTATGTCGGCTTTCCAAGTGCCAGAGTACACGTCACCGTTCTTGTACGTGTACGTTCCTTGTCCCCACATTTCGTTGTTCCTCCAACTACCTTCAAAACGGTATTAGTTTCATATTAGTCACTGGTTGAACCAAACTTTCCAGTTGGCTTTTTTCTACGGCTTACCCTTACAATAGATAGCAGCCTATTTAAATGAGAAATTCTTAAAATTTCAATACCTACTTCCTCGTGATTTTTTTTTTTTTTGCAAGTTATCAATTTTAATATATTGTAACCTATAAGTCCTTTGTAATAAGTGACCAAGTATAATTTGAGTTGACGACAAACCTTCGTACTTGGTACCGTCCGGATAAATCATCGTGCCCTCGCCATACCTCTTGCCTTTCTTGTAGTGCCCGTCGTATTTGCCACCGTTTGCAAACTTATACACCCCGTGACCGTGCCGAAGCCCGTTATCATAGTAACCGGAGTACTTGTCACCATTGGGCAATATCGCCTGGCCATATCCATGACGTTCTTCGTTTTCGTTGCGACCGCCTTTGTAGACCTGGTAAAAAAAAAATTAAAAATAAAGCCAGTTCAGTGGGGTCAGAGCATATTGGGGACGAGAAAGGTCACAAACCTACAAAAATTATGATAACTGAAAGTGATAAAAATAACTTTTTAAAAAAAAAGGTTCCATGAGAATCTGCAGGTGGCAGGAATACAAAATAATTGAAAAAAACGTTATAATTGTTTAAGCGCCTATAATAATTATTTGCTGTTGTTTCTCATATATCGTAATTAACCCAATAATAAAACTATTATTTTAAATACCTGTTGGCTGTGGATTCACATTAACATAGCAACCTGGAAATTTACTGCGGTTAAAGTCTAATTTTCAACCATTTTTAATTTGCTTTCCTTAACAAAAAAAGTTTTACTACAGATTTTTGAGAAAATTGTGTATGATATACTTTCATTCTAGGTCTACCTTCGGACTAAATATCTACCTTAAACTCTAAAACAACTATTATTAACACATTGTAAAAACAATACCTTTTCAGCTGTACCACTACTTAAAATTTTAAGTTATAACTACCTAACCTTTCGAGGAGTAAAAATTAACTTTATATAATATTGTAAGAATCTCACATTAAATATAATTTTGCATTTGGCCACCAAAAATATGTGTCAGTAATGAACTTTTTCAATTTGTAGCTAGTTATCAAAGCAACACAGCCATATTTACTTTTTGGTAGTATTGCGTTTTTTTTATGTATGCAACTAATCATTTAAGTCAAAACACAAGACTTTCTCATTGAATTTTGTGCCATTCTTACGTTTCTTCATCTCGATTTTTCTCAAAACTAATTTTTAGTTGTAACAGTCTTATTCTAGGTGTGCGATATACCTTATCTTTGTTCTAATAATCGACTCACTCCTATTTTGGACAATCCTTTGTACACGGACACTTCATCCAGAAATTCGTCCAGGTATTCGTGTTCATTGTAGTTTTCGTTGTAATCGTACTCTTCTTCGTTTAACATCACGTCTTATTGACTTTACAAAAATAGGAAATAAAAATGTCCACTCAACACGACTGCGCCGGTCGTTGGACACGATACAGTCAAATATAAACAAATATTACTAGCCTGTATAGAAATTATTAAATTTTGTTTTAATTATTTTTTATCCACTTTTCTGCAGCTAATTTTTCCACAAGTAAAGTGTGTTTGAATCGATTTAGCTGCCTAGGAGGAGCTTGTGGCAATGCTCATTTTGAATGCTTGCAACGACTGCAGACACTTGTTTAAATAGTTCTACAAACCACTTTGATTTCTTTGGAGGCTTTATTTCTTAAGTCCTAAACTAATCATTAAGTTATAGATGTAGTAAATAATTTTGATAGTGATAAAATCACGATCCGAATAAGCGATTCGAATTGTAACATGTTGTGAAGTTATTTTCAGATTTTTATTGAAGGGTTTAGAATTTAGCAGTTATTGGCAGAAGTATAAATAACTAAAGTTAGATCTGTACCATTTTTCTATGAGAGTATGTTGGTTTTGAGAGGTGATTGGGTTATAACTATGATTTTGAATCCACGCTATTTGAAATAATATTCTGAACTCCGGTAATATCAAGAGAAATTGTACTTAAAATGTTAAAAATAATTTTATTAGTCTAAAAATTGTTTAAAAAATGCCTTATTACCTCCAGATAATAATAGTGTAAAATAATTAAGCGGTGTAATACTTTTATTTATAACTAATAAAATTATTGTTTTCTATTTGTGGCTAAAATGTGATTGTTTAATTCAGTTTAATTCAGATCTCGATGCTACTCTGGGCTAAATAAAGGGAACTGATGAAGCAGTATGAAAACATATGACTCATACCTCGTCAGTTCACTTTGTTTCGCCCACAGGACAATACTGCCTGAATGAACTTGGAAGAATACACCATTGACAAGGATTCAATGAGCCGACATGCCACAGAATGCGGACTAGCAGCACTGATAAAGCAGCTTGCTGACATATCGCCAAACCACTCTAATAGCATAGTCGAAGATCTCGCCTGTTCCTGTAACCAGTCCTCGCTTATTTATTTACCTTTTTTATTGGGGTAGTCGATTTGCATCATTCCTCTTCTGTATAAAGAATATTTTACTAAATTATAGTTAGTATTCGTATCTCTTCTTGCTTGCAACAGAAATTGTATCGCTTTAACTTATTTGTGGTCATTAGATAACACGATTATTTTTATTTGATTTTTATAAGGACCTCTTTATACCTTATATCAGTTTTAAATTCGTCTATGAATCAACGTTTAAAAACACGAGAAAGATTTAATATCTAAAAATTTACAAATGACAAGAATAGAGAAAAAAAATAAAATATACTGTGATGTTGGTTTTATTTTTATAGTTTTTCAATTAAACAATCTTTTCTAAAAATATTAATCATGTCCAAGGAAAATTGTTTGTTGTATTTTACATTTTGTTCTTTTAGCAAAACGAAATTGCGATTGTGGCTAAGATGCTAATCTATTATAATGTAATTCAAATTTTTAGTTCACTTTTTAGCTATTTTGCTGGTATATTTTGACCATTAAAAAAAAAACCAAATCCATTAACTCAGGGCTGTAATAATAATAATAATAATACATGTTATTTGAAATTATAATCACATTTATCTATGATATGTGATATAATATTTGTATGTATAATGTGTGTATACATTTGTAATAATTATTGTACATTTAATGTATGCATGTTTAAATGTATTAATCTTCGTGTAACGTATTAAAACTAAAATTTGTATGTGTAATGTTATACTGTTTTTTTTATAAATGAGATTGCTGTATTAACACTGCTTCCATATTGTAATCATAAACCTCTTGCAGGTGTTAGTTTGAATGAAACTATCAATTTTGAAATGTAGGAAAGCCTATATTGACATTTACCATGTAGCAATGTGTAAATATAGCATTTATAAAATCCACGACAACTAAAAATATTTCTTGATTTCAAACGACTGGAATTTATCTATTCGATGCATACAGACTATGATATAAGTACAATAATACTGACTGTCCAATTGTGATCACCTACAATCTAAATAGCATACATTACTGTTGATGGTCCAAGATAATAAATTGAAATAAATGTCAATGAGATAAGATCACTTCACAATTCACAGACGGGCTTGCTATAAACGTGTTACATGTCGGTATGTTTGCTGTCTGTAGTATAAAAAATCAAAGCAAGCATAATAGGTTTTGATGGATCTAAAACTGGTTGTTTTCTATAAAAAAAAAACCTCTAGTGCAGAGGCTCTTAAATCTGTAACTCCAAAAATAGGTGAAATATCCAATTTTATATTAAGTGAAATCATTTTTAAATAACAGACATTTTATGTAGAAAAAAAACCTATAAGCAATTTGATCGAATTTCAGGCATTACACAGTTTATTTTAAAAACAATATGTACTCAGTGACGTACTTTAGGGGGGGGGGGTCAAACCCCCCACAGCAAAAAAAAATTGTGAATAAGTAATATGGTATATCTAGGTATTTTTTGTATAATTGTTACAATGTTACTCTCTGAAGTAATTTAGAGCCTGAAGTAAATAAGTATAATAAATAATAATTGTATTATTAATATTTTAATTATTAAGTGTTTAATGTTTTGTACTGTTTTGACTTTTGTCTACTATTAGATGCTCAAACGCTGCATACCTATTCTGATATTAAAAATACGAATTTACAACAATTTTATATACTTAGCTACTTTACTGTAAACTGTTTAAACATATGTACACATAACTGATTACACAATAATAACTATTGTCTATCTATTATTATTATTTCTTTTCAATAACTATTGGATTGTAATAAATTATTACATTGAAACATCACATTGGTTTCATTTTTTCCTATTCTGCCGTTGGAGAAAGTTGTGTTCGTACGTAAACATTTAGCCAAAATTATTAATTTGTATTAATTAATATATTATCAGAGACAGGCAAAATAATTATAAAAATTCATTTCAAAAGAGAAGTTATTTGTGTACTGTTTTTTTAACCCCCCCCCCCCCCTCAGAGCAATATTGAATATTTTCAATAAAATATTTTTTTTTTTAAATTTGGTTTAAAGTATTTTTTTGGACTGGTTAGTATATATATTCTGTAAAAATTTCTTCTCGATCGGACAGTTTTTCGGTTAGTTATAGCAAGTTTTAAGTTTCAGGTTGAAAAACTGGTCTAATTTTTTATGGTTTTCCCAGTTTTAAAGGCGAAGGATTTTATTTTTTCTACTTTTGATCCACCAAAGTACCAATGTATTTAAAAGAAACGTTCTGGGTACAGCTTTATTTATGAAAAAATTATTTCTTAAGGTTTTCTTGGAGCTTTCCAACTTTTAATGGTGAATGAGTAGAAATGTTAGGTTTAATGGTTTTTTCTGCTTGATTGACAAAGAATTCACAAATGTTGAGTTGCTCGACATATCAATTTATACTAACTCAATATTGACATTTAATTATATAAATAAACTAGAGTAAACTCTATTAATAAATTTGGTTTATACTTAAATAGTAGAAGGACAAATATTGTACAAGAAACGAAACCATGACTTTGATTTAAAGTTAATTTTTCATTACACATTATTCAAATGTTGCTTCCTCTTCATGAGACGAATTGTCAGAATTATTAAGTTCATTACTTTTCGGATGACGACTATAAAACACGCAATTGCTCTTCGGTTGATACTTGTCTACGGTTTGCATTACCGATTCAGGGAAATCTCCAGTAGCTCTTCTACATAGTATACGTGGTTATTAATTAAAAATGTATCAAATGACAGCGCACTGCACTTACTGTACAATGTCTTCTGGGAAACAGCAATTTATTCCTTGCAGTATTTTGTACATTTCCGTATCAGGAGCTGGACTATATTGCTGGATTCTTTTAAGATGACCGTCTAGAATAAAACTTCGTCTCGCCTTAGCGTTCGTTGGTAAAATCTAACAATACATATATAAATTAGTATACTCTTATTATTTGTCTATAGATTTTTTTTTAAATAAATATTTCATAGATGATATAACTATTCATAAGTTTATCCATTACTAAGAATACAAATATAGGCCTTACACTGATTCTTGATTATCCCTTACTTGAACAGTAAATTATTTTATTACACAGCATACACATTCAAAACACTAGTCTTTGCTTCTTCATACGGTATCCTTTATTTTTTTCACATACATTGTTGGACACTTTTCCTCTTCAAAACTGCCTATAATATCTGTGGCTATTCCTAAATCTATCAGTTGTAGTAACTTTTTTTTTAGGCTTTACGAGCTATTTAGGTTTTTAGCCGCCAAAATTATTTCCTTCTATCGCTCTTTATCATAAGCCAGCTCCCAGTCTGCTCCAATGTCTTCTATACAGTAATTCTCTGACATGTCTTTAAGGTCTTTACTTTGGTCTCTTTCCCCTCATCACATCTATCATTGCCTCTTTCAACATACTTCCATAAATGGTCTGCGTATTCTATCTTTGTTCCTCTGATGAATTGGACCACATCTTATATTTTGTACAACTGGTATAGTTCGACGTTAGTTCTTATTTCCCAATTCTGATATTTGTTTAAGAACTTAACTCTAAAATTCACGTAGTTTTTCATCTCTCAATGACTTGTATATGAAAGTGTTTCTGGTATATTGTTACCTTATTCCATAATATCTGCAATGACATAACCTAACCTAACCTCGGATACAAAATAACATCTAACCACTCAAAGAAAGCTACCTCCAACATGTCTACTAGAGAAGTTTGGAGAGTAATGTTCTTAGTTTCTGACACTCTTCCAGTAGCAGTGAACTAACTAACGATAAATTGACGATAGTGAATTAAACAAAGCTGTTAATACTTTTAAAAATTGTTCCAAGACGCATATGACTATTTCCATAGGAGTTGAATCCGTTAACAAAGTATTTAACGTCACTAAATCGTCGCATTTACACAGCAATAGTTTCATTGTGACTTCGGTCTTCAGTCGGATTTCGGCTCCAGATTTAGTAGACTTAAGTATCTACAAGGTATATATTATTAACTGTGCTTGTGGTAAGTAAAGGTTTACCTACTTCTGTCATGATGCAAACCACGTTGCCCGTGGTGCATACTGCTCTTGAATGTTCACAACTGTGTTTGCCTATCAGTCCTAGCGCCCATATCACACCGGCTTTGAGGAATTCGTCGTCGTCGTTTTCTAAAATACCGTTGAGCGGAAGCAACACCTATGAGATGATAAATGCTATCAAAAACTTTTGTGCGTCTTACTAATTTGAAAATAATACACGTTGTCTTACGTCTGACTGAATGATGACAGAAGCGAGCAAAGGTGACGAGATAGCGATATAACCAATAGCTATCACGGCCGGAAGACAGCAATGTTCTTTACTGAGCTTAATAACGTTCATCAGGGCGGCTATTCCTCCAGCGTTGACTACCAATTGGGAAATCTATTTATTAAACAAGAAATTAAAATTAAAATTTTTTAAAATAACCTTTTCTTCTTTTTGGTTTTTAACAAATTTTAGAATAAATGATCAAGTAATTAAAATACGTAATACATTATTTTTTAATAATTTACTTATAAATTCAAAGAAAAAATTATAATAGCCTAATTCATTGTAGTTCAGCAAAGATATATTAGAGCTCATAACAACCTAACGGGCTTATTTTAAGTACAGTATTAATAATAATAAAAAATGCTTGTTGAGACTTGAGATGTGACAACATTTGGTTAGCATAAATTATATTGAATTCAAATATTAAATTTAAATCACTGGGCTGAATATTTATTGTGACTATTTTTAAATAAATTAAGAATTTTTTCACGATTAATGGTATGAGTTGGAATTGCTCAAAAATGTTGCTACATTCAAAATAATATGTTTCTGACAAATCATGATCTATAAATTACAAATAATTGTTCAACGTTTTTTTCATCGTTATTTAAAATGTATTGTTTTTGTCCTCAAATGTCCTTTAGAAACCAGAAACTTCAATAATCATAATTATATTTCCTATTTAGTCTTTAAGACCTAAATAACCAACATTATTTTAGTTAAATATTGGCAAAAATATATGTAATTTTTTAAATAAAAAACGTGGTTTTTCCAGGAAATGTTTAGTTTTAAATCACAATCACTCACTTGAACGCTTTGTTTAACCATTTCACCGACAACTTTTGCAGCTTCGTTGCGAACCAACTCGTCCGGACTACCCATCAACACCAATATCGTAGGAAACAAGTCTGCTTCGATCGCGTTCTCCGACAAGCTCAAACAGTGTCTGACGATATCCCTGATGAGAGCCAACGCTCCTCTCTGTGATTTTTTAGTAGACTTTATTTGAATCCAAATTTACTACAATCGACGAATTCACATTATTAAGGTTAATACCTGAACTTTAATGTTCGTATGGGTCGACGACAACAGGCATACAATGTACGGTAGCTCAGAAGCGGTCACGATCGTTTGGGCCAAGTCCGCGTTGTGTTTGGCGATTCGGTCTAGAGCGGCTAACGAAGCAATTTTCAATGTGGTCGGCTGCTCTTTCAAGCACAACAAAATTTGAGGCACTAAACCTGAAATATAGTGTAATCAGAATGGGAACCATTCCTTCAGATTGGGGAAAAGTATGATGTGTAAAATATGATATGATTTTTCTGTTTTTCGTTCCTAAAGTCTAACAAGACGCACACATCTATATAATTTGATACAGCACATGACAAGAAAACGTGGAGAAATATTGTAGGTGAGACTGCAAGGTCCGCTAAGCTATTAATAAGTGAATTTGAAAACGGATAAGTTTCAGAATTTTGAAAAGACCAAACGAGACGAGTTCTTGTTTTATGCATTTCGGATTAAGCCGAATCTAGTTAATTTTTAAGAAAAACTCAAGTAATTTGTTAACAGTTGAAAAATAATATTGCAATATTTTTTTAATTTTTACATTTGTTAGGATTATCTATTCTTTTTTACAATTACAAAATATGTTAAAAGAGTCATTTTTTTCAATTGATTTGCTTTTGAAATGTACATACTCGTACTATATTATTCATTGTAAATTTGCGTGTCCTGGATAATCATTATAATATTAACTGTTCACAGATATTTACATAAGTATTTTAATAATCTGAGACTACTATGATTAACTGGTGAAGATAGAAAATACCTGCATTGACTAATTGCGTCGAAAGGTCAGGACCATGACGTGCTACCGATGCGATAGCTTGCAATGCAAATTCTCTGACGAGCACATCGAAATCGTCCATACAAACTAAAATGGCGTCCAGTCCTCCGGACGTCAATACAATTTTAGTGAAATCCTCATTGTACTTACAAATGTTCCGAATAAAATCCATGCAGTTTTTTTTATAGTATTTCTACAAATTAACAAAAATTTTAAAATTTAGCGCACAATACTTTGAGTAATCCATCTTTAAAAAGAATTAATATCGACAATTAGATTTGTTCGGATATAAAATGCTGGATGTAAAATTGGTAGTATAATGTCAAAATTTACATTTTTTTAAAATTGAATCATAAGTGGAGGAATGATTATGTGCTAAAAATACTAGAATCGGTATACAAACATATCGAGAAAATAGTAATAAATATTTGGGGTTTTCCTTGCTAAGTATTTCTGTAGGGATTTCCCAGCTAACATTTGCTATTGGAATACCCCAATAGCAAGAGACGGTGTGAATCATAATAAACTTGATATGGACGCTAAACAAGTTATTCGTAGGTATTTTTGTTTTGTTACGCCTTGTTCGAATAGCCGAGTCTGAGAGGAAGCAATCGTAGTCTGATCTGATTTTTTTTATTTTAAACTCACGTTTTCTTTAGCGACGCAATCGAAAACGCGCCCTAACGTGACGGAAGAGCTTAAAACTTCCATGGCACACGATTCACTGTGGCCGATCATTCGGGATAAAAACAGGACCGCGTTCGTCCTGACTGTCGTGTTCGGGTCGCCCACCAACGGCTTTGCCATCGCGATAACGCCGTGTTTGCGAAGACATTCTATGTACGCCGGTTTGATTGCCAGGTCTGCAATGGTCTGCACAAAAGCCAGTTTGCTCTTATTGAAATTTTCTACGACTTTTGCGTTGACAAAAACAAAACCGACGGTTAGAAACTGTTTTTTTATCGTCCGCTTTAACGTTATTTTTACCTTGAACGATTGCCTTAGGAGATGAAGTCATCCTGTTCTTGGAGAAAATATCCCAAGAAGAAAATTTCCTAGAAAATTAATGTCGCTATTTTTTTTACCGTGGAAACAAAAACTGTTTTTTTTTTTTTTGGAAGCCAATCATTTATTACTACAAGTTTTTTACAATTATCAGCAAACTGGGGAATCAAATAATTCTTAAAGTACGGTCAAATCATATCGATTATCATTATATCTGCCATATTTGAAACATTAATATGTTATCCAATAATTTGAGTTAGTCATCAATTCATGACTTATTTTTTATTTAATTTTGTTCTTTAGAGGGCTTCTAACCATGTACTTGTGGAACTTGGTAGTGATCTGAGAATGATTTTCACCATTATTCGGAGTGATTAACACTCTGATGTGTATTATTCTATATTGGTTTCCTCGACTTAAGTCTGGATTGAGGTAACCAATCTAGTATTTGAAGTTGTATAGACTATTCTGTTTGTTACAGAACTAATTGATTTATAATTAGAAATTTCATGATATTAAATCAAAAAGCATTTTATAACAAAAATGATTTGACAAAAGGCTATTAATTGGTGTTCATATTGTGTTTTGATTGCAAATAGCAAAATTACATTTATTAAAAATAAATAATCATTTTCAGAATCTCTTTAAATTATCATTTAACAAAATTATAATAAAATATTTAATTAACATTCTACGTGTATCAATAATAATAGTGTTGTTTTTCATTTGTATTTAATTAAAATATTACACTGCCATTTATGAATTAAAACTAGATTTTACAACATGGAAAAAAGTGTGCCAAGTGTCAACTATATTCAAAGTCACCAGTCTTTAAAAATCAAATGGAATAAAAAAAGTTAGAATATTATCCATAATTGTTTATTTATACATTATGATTTTAGTCATAGATTAACCGCGAACCCGTGTGTTATTAGGTTAGGTGAAAAAAAAATAGCTGGATTAAAATATTTAATTTCAGTTATTAAATCTGATTGTGGTTTTATCAACGCGCACTTCAAACAGTACAGTCCAAACCAAACAAAGTCCGAACCAAGCACAGAAAGAAATCACAGCTCTACAAGAACGGAATAATATACCTCAACTAGTTCTGCATAATTTAGCATATTATGACAGACATTTCTATAAATATTTACCAGTCTTAAATCTTGTAGCTCGTATAAAAACTCACATAACAATAGGTTAATATAATAGAGTTGAAACACCATTAGACACAATCAGATCAGTCTTTACCTACCATAATAATATATCCTTTCACTACTCTGTAAGGTATAAGACATCTGCCTAGTACATTATAACCAAAAATGTTTTAAAAAATATACTAAAAACAAAAATAGTCAGTAGATGCAGTTACTAAAAAATCACATTCAAGAAAATGCTTCGATGCGAATCTAGGATACTGGACCCCACTTCGGTAAATTTTTACTGTGCTGGTTTGAAATATGCTTGATTCGGACTATGTTTAGTTTGGACTGTGCTAGCTTACACTGAACTTGTTTAGACTGTACTTGGTTTGAAGTGTGCTTGGTTCGGACTGTGCTTGGTTTAGACTGTGCCGGTTTATACTATGCTGGATTCTTACTATTTCCAAAATCGCATCGAAGCGTTTGATTGTGATTAAATCAAATTCAGATTTCATAATTGATATGAACCATCATAACTTCTTCTGTACTGATTTATACAGCGCTGGTTTAAACTGGGCTTGGATTAAAATGTACTGGTTTAGACTGTACTTAGTTCCACTGTGGTTGGTCAGGTATTAAGCTCAGGTCTGTGGTTTACTCCTTCAGTCACCTTGCTGAACAGAACGTTCTCTTTTCATTAGTACTGAAGACAAGTTTTAGGTCTTTGTGGCAAACCACTCATAATTCTCCGTTTTCATTATTCACATCATAGCGCCTGATGTGGTATTGATACACTAATCTTTGTTATATGACGCCGATATAACTGGACTAGTGCATGTAAGATTACGAGCAAGCTATCATCTTTCTCCCCGGTACTATGTGGATCAGCTGAGATTAAAATTTACCATACGTTTTTCCTTAGTAATGCTTTGTTTATTTTTTACCTATTTTTTTATTGAGTGTATACATACACAAGCTTTGACTTTATTTGTGTCTATACACTTTATTTGATCAGTTACCTATGAATTAAAAACAAACAATAATGTCAACTTTAATCGCAGTACAGGGCCTGGTTATGATGTTTGGTGGCATATTTTTGGCAAGTTTTTTTTGTAAATATATTACACGTTAAACCTAAAAAAAATAAGATACTATAACATAAAAACCCTGGTACTGATTATTTCATGTATACATATGTTTTAAACACAGTTTTCAACTGTAAATATAATTATTTTACTAGAATTAGTTATACTATTGAAATGTTTTAATAGTACTTATAACATTTTCTATGTTTACGGTTTATTATTCTTTTTATTTAACTCTGATGTGTTGGTTTATTATTTAATAGCTTTATTATTACGACTATAACAAAAAAACAATTTTTTATGTTGCAGCAATTATCAGCAGGCGCACTACTTATTCTGTCAAGAATAATTTTTGATAATCCGGAGAATTTAGGTGAGTTATTTATGTAAAAGTGTTATCCACATACTCATACTAAAATAGGATTCAATAATAGTCCTTACGCTTATTTTTATAAATAGGTACCTTTAATTTTATTTAGGTATGTGAATAATAAAATATAATAGTTGATGATTACATTAAACAAATAGAAAAATAAATTGTTCGGTGGCTACTTATATTTTACTCACTCATATTTTTTTAATAGAAAAAAACTTAATTATTAAAAAGATATTTAAAATGTGAATTTTTCCCGTGAAGTCCAGTTTTATATAAAAACTAAGCTCATAAATAAGTAAACAAAAATAATATTTGGAGACCAATATCCAAATACTATTAATTAACCAATTGATATACTTAAACTTTTATCGTAGACCCAATTTTCGACAAATATTGCCAATATTTTACTTCCTAATAAATAACCGTTCTCAGTAGTGCCAACATTGTATACTATATAAGGACGTTAGGTTAGTACACGGTATCAATAGTAAAGTTATTGGTGATTCAATACAAATAATATTTAATATACCTACAAGTTTAATATATTAATTTTTAATTTTACAGAGTTTTCCATGGCATCCACAGGTGTCCATATTCTAATAGCAACAACGTGGTTAATAGTGCTATTTGGATCAGTTAGTATTTCTTAGCATTACTAAGTAACTACAATTAATGAAAGCACAAAAATCGTTCAAGTAGTATAGTTATTTGGATATACGTACTTACATACTTTTTGTTTAGTAGTAAGACATGTGCTCTCATATAAGGTGCATCACTCTGAATATTCGTTGTTCTCACAAAAATTACCTTTTATATTGGTATATTTTTACTTAGTATTAAGTATAAATTTTTATCAATAAACAAAAAAAGTAGAGATCCCTAGAAAAATAGATTAAAGATAAATATAGAGATAATGTATTAGGGATAAGATATTAGAGACACTAAATTAAACATAAAAATAGAGATATCAGATTAGATATAAGATATGAGAGATACCAAATTAGAGATAAGAGACAAAAACATGGCCGCTTGAGAGGGGGTCGATATCAATGAAATACACGCTCTACATAGGTGGTGTTTTAAAAAAATAATTATTAACTTCTAATTTAAAAATTCAATTGAAATTCTGACTATTCATGGAAGAAAATGTCTTTAATATCCATAATAGTAGCCCAATTAATCTTTGATATATTTAATAATTATTTCTTAACTATAAATAGTAGTTAAATAACAAATACCAATCTTTATTCCTAATTACCTACTATTGTTTTCTTTAATCAATTAAGGTAATCTTCAGTATAATTTATTCAGTATTTATTATACATTAACTTATAAATATTAGAATGATATAAGTATTTATAAAATGTATACGTCGTATGTGCTGAAAAATTTTGTGAAATCTGTAATCTTTTAATGTATTTAATAGTTATAAAAAAAAAAAAGTTGACAACGGCTTTCTTAGAAAAGTGCATATTATGTAATAGCTCCTTTCTATATTTACCTTTCAGTCTAATATTTTTACCTTAACACTAAATCTTCACTTAAAAAACGAAAAAAAGAAAAGTGTTCCACTCCTTCTACAGGAAAGGGTTTATGAATTTTTTGGTTAAACGGTAGTTTTATGTCTAAAGAAAATCTCATACAATGATCTAATAAAACTATTTTTTAAAAAGTTGCAGACATAAGTAATATTAACTTAAACAATATCTAAAGTATATGTTGGTTTTCTCAATAATTAAAAAAAATAAGATATCTTACAGATACGACTTTTAATCAATATTAAAGCTAAATAAAGGAATAGGTTCAGGGGCTTAAAAAAAATGTCGTTCTAGACACAAAAAAAAAACAAATACATTATTGTAAAAAAAGTACCTTCACAGCTCCGCATCAAAAATTCACTTGCCAAAAATTAAAGTTAAATAAATAATAATTTCAACGAACAGTGTTTATAAAATACGTATAAATTAAAACAAAACCGATTTTTTTTTATCGCTCGATGCTTTATACTTTACTATAATACACTATAATATTTCAAGAAACCCAAAGAAGTTGGTTGAAGGAAGGATGAGGATAATAAGTTCACACTATTTTAGTCGAGTAAAAATAGTATAAAATAATTTAATTTGTTTCAGAATTCTATAACATGTATAAGTCTAGCTATAAAACTATGGATAGCATTCATAATATTATGGATAGGGTTGACAATTTACTCAATAACCACAAATGAGTAAGTAAATAAATTACTAATATTTACTATAGTATATAATGTATACTAACAAGTTTTAATTGTTATATTTTCAGTAGTTTTTTATATGCTAATGGTCGCAGTATATCGTCAATGTTTTTAATTAAAAACAAGGAGCCACGATCATCAAAGAAAGGAGCGTCTAATATATTTACGACAACTAAAGGCATCCCTAACAAAACTCCTCCAGTTACCAATTCTGTTTTTACCCCTCAAAATACAAAACCAGGACCGACTGAAAAACCAACTACACAAACCAAATCATCTGTTCACACCAAACTGCCATCGACAAACACAAACGAAAATATTTCTCCTCCAACCGCTTCTAAAAAAAATACAACTTCACAGACAGATACGACTAACACTTCTTCCACCACACTTGTAGAAACAACTACCACATTAACAGCTACTACCAGCTCTACTGATTCACAATCTACACAATCAATAAAACCTGACAAGAACTCCACTTCTTCCACCACACTTGTAGAAACAACTACTCCATTAACAACTACATACAGCACTACTGATTCACAATCAATAAAACCTGACAAGAATACCACTTCATCCACCAGACTTGTAGAAACAACTACCCCATTAACAGCTACTACCAGCACTACGGATTCACAATCTACACAATCAGTAAAACCTGACAAGAATACCACTTCTTCCACCACACTTGTAGAAACAACTACTCCATTATCAGCTACTACCAGCACTACTGATTCACAATCTACACAATCAATAAAACCTGACAAGAACACCACTTCTTCCACCACACTTGTAAAAACAACAACTTCATTAACAGCTACTCACAGCACTACTGATTCTCAATCCATAAAACCTGACAATATTACCACTTTATCTACCACAATTGTAGAAACGACACCCATATTATCAGCTACTAACCGCACTACTGTTTCACAATCTACACAATCAGTAAAATCTGACAGTATTACTACTTCTACTACCACACTTGTACAAATAACTACCCCATTAACAGCTACTACTAGCACTACTATTTCACAATCAACAAAAGCATTGACAACTGACAGAATTCCTACTTCTTCCGCCACACTTGTACAAAAAACTACCCCATTAAAAACTACTTACAGCCCTATTGTTTCACAAACGACACAACCAATAAAACCTGACAGTATTACCACTTCTTCTACCACACTTGTACAAACAACTACCCCATTAACAGTTACTACCAGTACTTCTGTTTCACAATCAACAAAACCATTGTCAACTGACAGATTTCCCACTTCTTCCACTACACATGTACAAACCACTACCCCCTTAACAACTACTACTAGTACTATTGTTTCACAATCAACAAAACCATTTACAACTGACAGAGTTCCCACTTCTTCCACTAGATTTATACAAACAACTACCCCATTAAAAACTACTTACAGCCCTAATGTTTCACGATCAACACAACCAATAAAACCCGATAGGATTACCACCTCTTCCACTACACTTGTAAAAACAACTACCCCATTAACAACTACTACCAGTACTATTGTTTCACAATCAACAAAACCATTAACAACTGTCAGAGTTTCCACTTCTTCAACCAGACTTATACAAACAACTCCCCCATTAAAAAGTACGTATAGCCCTATTTTTTCACGATCAACACAACCAATAAAACCCGATAGGATTACCACTTCTTCCACCACAATTGTAAAAACAACTACCCCATTAAAAACTACATACAGTTCTATTGGTTCACAATCAACACAACCAATAAAACCCGATAGGATTACCACTTCTTCCACCACACTTGTAAAAACAACTATCCCATTATCAACTACTACTAGTACTATTGTTTCACAATCAACAAAACCATTGACAACTGACAGAGTTCCCACTTCTTCCACTAGATTTATACAAACAACTACCCCATTAAAAACTACGTACAGCCCAATTGGTTCACGATCAACACAACCAATAAAACCCGATAGGATTACCACCTCTTCCACTACACTTGAAAAAACAACTACCCCATTAACAACTACTACCAGTACTACTGTTTCACAACCAACAAAACCATTGACAACTGTCAGAGTTTCCACTTCTTCAACCAGACTTATACAAACAACTCCCCCATTAAAAACTACGTATAGTCCTATTTTTTCACGATCAACACAACCAATAAAACCCGATAGGATTACCACTTCTTCCACCACACCTGTAAAAACAACTATCCCATTAACAACTAGTACTAGAATTACTGTTTCACAATCAACAAAACCATTGACAACTGACAGAGTTCCCACTTCTTCAACCACACTTATACAAACAACTCCCCCATTAAAAACTACGTATAGCCCTATTTTTTCACGATCAACACAACCAATAAAACCCGATAGGATTACCACTTCTTCCACCACACTTGTAAAAACAACTATCCTATTAACAACTACTACTAGAATTACTGTTTCACAATCAACAAAACCATTGACAACTGACAGAGTTCCCACTTCTTCCACCAGACTTATACAAACAACTACCCATTAAAAACTACGTACAGCCCAATTGGTTCACGATCAACACAACCAATAAAACCCGATAGGATTACCACCTCTTCCACTACACTTGTAAAAACAACTACCCCATTAACAACTACTACCAGTACTACTGTTTCACAATCAACAAAATCATTGACAACTGTCAGAGTTTCCACTTCTTCAACCAGACTTATACAAACAACTCCCCCATTAAAAACTACGTATAGCCCTATTTTTTCACGATCAACACAACCAATAAAACCCGATAGGATTACCACTTCTTCCACCACAATTGTAAAAACAACTACCCCATTAAAAACTACATACAGTTCTATTGGTTCACGATCAACAGAACCAATAAAACCCAATAGGATTACCACTTATTTCACCAGACTCGTACAAACAACTACTCCATTAACAACTACTACCAGCACTACTGTTTCAAAATCAACAAAACCATTGACAACTGACAGAGTTCCCACTTCTTCCACCACACTGGTACAAACAACTATCCCATTAAAAACTACTTACAGCCCTATTGTTTCACGATCAACACAACCAATAAAACCCGATAGGATTACCATTTCTTCCACCACACTTATACAAAAAACTACGCCATTAAAAACTACTTACAGCCCTATTGGCTCACAATCAACACAACCAATAAAGCCTGATAGGATTACCACTTTTTTCACCACATTTGTAAAATCAACTACCCCATTAATAACAGCTACCAAAAGCACTGCTGTCTTACAATACCCACAATTTTTAAAACTTGACATGATTCCCACTTATTTTACCAAACTTGTACATACAACTACACCATTATCAGCTACTTTCTACAATAACGCATCCCAATCAGTGATAAATTCACAATTAAACATTTTCAGAAAGAAAAATAAAATATTGAAAATTATGACACCATTAGCAACGACTGAAGTAATAATAAGAATGGCTAGAACTTATAACAGGGCTATTTCATCTCCATCAAGGACTACGAAAGTGATTTATGAACCAACAATAATTAACAGAATTTCCACAACATATAGGAATTCGGCCAAATTATTTTGGATAACTATACAATTAATAATGGCCAGAAATGTAACTGAAATATCATCAACGTTTAATAGACCAACTATTGGTACAATCATTTTTAAGAATTCCGTTCCACTACCACCATCGACTAAAATGACCACGATAGCAACAACTAAGCCACTAACAACAACTAGAGCTCCAACCTTTATTAGAACAACTTTAAGCACACAGTTTACACTACCAATAATCATACTCCACGTTACGAAAGGAGACAACTCCAAGGCTATAACTCGGAATACGATGCACTTTGGTCGCTACCAACTTACGCGACCTCGTAGCATGAAGTATAAGCGAACAACAGCAACCATAAGGACTACAATAAGATCTAACTTTTGGTCTACAAATAATCCAAGTCCTCGAATTACAAATCAACAGTGTGATTGTAGTACTAATAGGATATATCCTGTAAATCGGAGGAGATATCATTTCCATTTTAAAACAACATTGCGCCCTAAAAGGTATACAACCTTAATAAACAACTAATATGATGGATTAATACATATTTAGAACAACTTTTTATTGAAGATAAATATTTTTTAAAAGTTTAGGGCATTAGAAGAACGTCTAGATCTCCGGCCAATTACATTGAAATATTATGCCTACATCACTTTAATTTTAATTAATATCATGGTTTTTATCATTGGCCTTACTGTGTTAATTCGAATGTGTTTTGATTCATTTGTTATACGTTTACTGTGTTAGGATGGTCCTCAAAAAGTTGATTTTCGAATTTAAACCTCGAGGCCCCTTAAAAAGTTTCTAAATATAATAAAAATTCGAAATATATTTATTTTAACTCTTGCCCAACAAATGTTGAAGTTTTAATAGGATTTAACATAGGTTTCCACCACCTGAGTGTAGTATAAATCAATGCATAACTTTTTTCCTACTCCAAGCTATAAGACCTTTAAAAATTTAGCCCAAACTAAGGAGTAGAAAAAAGTTATGCATTGATTTGTGCACAAGTGTCTAAACCCTATGTTAAATCCTATTGTAGAACACCGGTTAAAAATTTTTCAATTTTTTTTTAATCTTATTTTTATTACATTTAGAGACTTTTTAGGGCGTTGAGGTTAAATTTCGAAAAATTACTTTTCAAGGGCCACCCTAATGTATGGTGTATACATATGTGTGTCAGAAAAACTAAAATTTGATCTAGGCGGTCGTTACCCGATAATTATTGTGCTTGCTGAGACATTTCTTTGTAACTATTAAATATGTTAATTTATATTTTACAGAATATATTTAGATGAAAATATTATTGAGATTCCATCGTATACTCGAATGTTTGAAAATAGTAAAACAACAATACATGATCATATTTTAGAAGATGGTTCCCTGAAATCCAGCGGTGGATTTGATCCATTCAGTATGAATAACTTGGCTGCAATTATTTTCCTCAGTAAAAACGGCAATTTTTTTCTAAACAGATAGCAACTATAGTATTTAGTTTTTAATTATTTTTTGTAGTGTTATACATAGTCAGTTTGTGGACTCTGATAAACTACATACGAAAACTACAAAGCATCAAAGTGAAAAAACGTTGCATTTGTAATTGTGGTGATATCATATGCAGAATCTGTACAGAATACATGCTGCTACATAATTGTTCAATCTAAAAAATATTATTACCAAAAAAATACATTATTTTTGTTTACTATTCTAAAATAATAATATGATTTTATAAATGATTTGTTTCCAGAGATTAGAACCGCTGTAACGGCTAGTGAATCGCTACTACTTATGTGTTTAGTGCAGAAATCTAATTGTACAAAACGACATCGTTTGGTTTAACCCGATGCACAAAAATTATTATTTTTTAAACAAGATATTTAATATTTTTCTATTATTTAGTTTATTATTGTTTAATTGAGTTTCTACCAAAAATGACATTGTGTTCTGATGTATATAGGTTAATAAGTGAACTATGTAAATATATTTATTTAAACGTTCAAAATATATCTTTATTGCACTAAATATGTTAAAGAATCATTTTTTTCAATTACGGCGTCTTTAGAATTACATTATATATTTTCATTAAGCGGTCATTTTCATTTTAGGTAAAAAAGAGAAGGGCGTCATGACAGTAATGCATATGCATAACATACATAGTCTCTAAACTTGCTACATGACTATTATTTAAACATTTTTATCGTGTTCAATTTAGATTAATATTTGACTTTTTAAAGTCATCCATTACAACACTTTAAGGCAAAACAATTGTTTGAAAAATAACAAAACCCGTTAACACGAATTTTTGTAATACTACTTATTTATCGATAGTATGTTCATATAAAAGTAATAACGTTTTAACCTGAAGTCATTTTTTTGGCAAAAGTAGTTTCGTACGAAACTCAATGAAATAAACCTAACCTAACCTTAGGCAATTTAAATCCCAGAGCTCCTGCAAACCTTCTCTCAACTGATTGTATCTTATAACATATACAATTTTACCATCCATTAATTATTATAAAACATAATTTTCATTAAAACTACTTTTTAATACTTATCACAAATAAGAAAAAGTTTTGTTTTTTTAAATTTAAATTTATATATATGTATATATAT